>NC_134358.1:483399898-483687470 GCF_048569485.1 Anomaloglossus baeobatrachus
GATCTCTGAGCCCTGGCGGTGGCCTGTTATCCCCCTCAGTGGGCTGTTGCCTTCTATTGGGACTTTTGGTGGGACAGGATCTCTAGTCCTGGCCTCAATCAGTTAAGTAACCAGTTCCAGTTGCTTCTGGACCTAGCTTCAGGGTCTGAGTACCCCCTGTGTGCTCCAGTTTCCGATTCGGTTCCCCGGGTCGGTACCGGTGGGCCACTACCCTGTCCTGGTCCACCTAGGGTCCACCGAGCCATCTTCCCGGCTCCTGCAGATGGAGACCGCAGTCTGCCTCCTAGCCAAAGGCACCAGGGCTCCTACCCTGGTACCTGTCAGTTTACTTCAGGCCTGAAACACAGGCCTGACCTCCACTCTAATTGAACTCTAAAACTGATCTGTCTGAAGACTTACTGTTTTCCCGCCCCGGGCTGTCTAGACTCCTTGGTGGGCATCTTCCAACCGCCTGGTTCCGCCCCCCGGTGTGTCTATCTAGCCCTGAGGGGGGTTACTAGGGTTTTAAGGTCGGCTGATGTCACCTGTAAGGGAAAGGTGTAGTGCAGGGGCCTATCTGTCTATCTGTGACAACCTGGCCCGGCCAGGGCGTCACATGTGTGTGTGTGTGTGATATATATATATATATATATATATATATTTTTTATATGTATTTATACATTAACATTAAGTTCACGAACAATGATGTACTAGTGCATCATTGGTCATGAGGCAGTAATCACCATTGATATGATCTTGGGAAGCAGATGGTTGCCATGGTAGCTTGGGGGTCATGTGAAGACCCCTGATGGGACCATGACATACTTGCTGTTAGGCCTGTGTCACACTTGCAATTGCCTTGCGTGTATTTATTGTGTGCAATAAAAGCTTTTTTATATGCATGAAATATGAGTTGGGCTAGATCAATTATGTATTTTCTATCCGGTGGCACTCAAAGTCCTTTCTCTGTCAAATATTTTTCTCTAGTTGTAGGGACGTGCCGGTACAGCCAACAGAGAGCTGTGCTAGTGTCTTTTTCTATACGGTTTTGTTTATTTTTGGTTTTATTTCTTTTTCTTTTTATTTTTAGTTATGGCTCTTGGAAGAAAGGGAGCAAAAAAAACAAAAACAAAAATTGCTTGGGGGTGATGGGGTAAAAATTTTAAAATCTTGCAATTTTCACATTGTCCACTGGGGCTACTCTGCACTCATGCTTTTTATTGTTTGAGGAAATACACATGTACATTAGCAACAAAAGACTGACACTGACTCGGACGTTATATTTAAGCTTTTAATGCTCATGTGGAAAGGTCAATGTGAAGGGCGTGGAGATGAAGCTGTGACATCGCCTATTGCGAAAGTGGATCCTGTGTTATCAGCTGAGTAGAGAGGTCATACCTGTCCTTAGATTTTGCTTCTGATGACAGTGACACTTCATAAAAATACTTTTTTGAATGGACCGGAAATGTAGTGTAAAATTGCCCCAGCAGCCTGTGTGAAAATTGTAAGACTTCGAAACTTCCTGTAAAAAAAAACAAGAAAAAAATAATTGCTGATCGTATTAATAAAAAAAAATGTTAAAAAAAACCCTGATTTAATCAACAGGTTATTTTCTGAAGATAAATTTCCTTTAAGTTATATTTAAAATTACAATTGAGATTCGAAATCGCTCTCAGTCAAACTAAAATTCTTCAAGAATAACTCTCTAAAGCAAACATTCTCCATAGTTAGGATACACTCAAAAAATGTAAGGTGTTACACCTTGTGGCTCTCCTGTGGCAAGGAATGAGACAGTCTCCTTGCCTGCCACGAGCGCTCCTGCTCCGCAGCGCCGAAGGTCTGCCAGACTGCGCAGAGTGCAGGAGAAACCTCCTCAGAGAGGCAGCACAAGGGTGACACCTAGTGGTACTCCTGTTGCAAGAAATGAGGCGGTCTAACATTCCTTGCCTGCCACAGCTCCTCCTGCTCAGCAGCCTCGAAGGTCTGTGAGGTTGCGCAATGTGCAGAGATTTGCTGCTCAGGGAAGCAGTGAGACTCCCGTTATCTCTACACATTGTGAGACCGCGGATCCCGCCTCTATTTCCCAGAGGCAGGAGGGTGAGCATGTGCTATGCTTGGTGGATCCTGATTCGCCCACTGACGTCACACGGCTTGATGACAAGGCTGGTGACATGGTGAATCCTGACTGGCCAGGCTGGGATGTCGTGGATCCTGATTGGGTCAAGTCCGTCATCTCCGCCTCGCGCCCGCCCTTGGCTGGAGCTACACCTCCTTAAAAGCTCCTCCTGCCATCATGGCGGCGCGCGACCATCCTTCTATGTTTGGATGTCTGGCAGCGTGCTGCCACGCCACTGCTCAGGCATTATCTTCTTCTGTGGGCTTGGCCCTTGCTGCTTAGGCAGCACCTGGTTTGCAGGCCGTGTCCCTGCCTTGCTGCTCCGGCAGTAGCTCCTTCTACAGGCCGTGTTCCTGTTCCAGGTGAGCTCCTCGAGTCTCCACTGGACTCACCTGGTTATTGAAAGCACACGTGCGTGGGCACCTCTGTGCTACCCTCGTGCCATATTCTCGTGACTTCCACTGGCACACGTGCGTGGGCACCTCTGTGCTTCCCCGTGCAACAGGTACACCGAGCCGTGTGATCCCTGCCATACAACCCACACGGGTTAGGGCAGACCGGTGTATATAGATCGTCTGTGACATTCCAGACGATCGCTAGCAGCAACCCGCTCACTCTTCACCCACCATAGCAGCGATCCCTTACACCGCACAGTGGACCTTGACCGGCGGAAGCTGTCCATTCCCCATCTTGGCACGCTTCCCCGGGTCCCCCTCGTAAAATTACGGTCGCGCCAAAGGTCTGGCTATGGCTGAAGAGCAGCAGCAGTTGCTGCGTTATGTGCAGCAGTTGGAATCACGTTTGGCAGCAGTGGAGCAGTCTTCCTCCGACAAGACTGCTCTGACGACAGTCGCCACCCAGGCGGCTACCCAGGCTGTGCTATTGGGCGGAAGGTCTCCTCGCCTTGCGCTTCCAGAGCGCTTTAGCGGGGACAGCTCCGAGTGCCGTGGGTTTATAAACCAAGTTACCACCTACTTAGAGCTGTCCGCGACTCTTTACGCTACCGAGAAGGCAAAGGTAGCCTTCGTCCAGTCCCTGCTCACAGGGAGAGCGCTGAAGTGGTCCACGCCGTTGTGGGAGCGCGGAGATCGGGTGGTGAATAACTTAGCATCTTATCTTGGGGCCATGAGAATGGTGTTCCTCGGGCCTCAAGTCACCCACGACTCCGCGCTGCGCCTCCTACGACTTCGGCAAGGGTCCGCTTCAGTCGGGGACTTTGCCGTACACTTTAGGACACTTGCCGCAGAGCTGGACTGGTCCGATAAGGTCCTTGTCCCTGTGTTCTGGGAGGGCCTGGCAGGGTTCGTCAAAGACGCACTGGCCACGCGTGAGGTGCCTGCTACTTTAGAGTCCTTGATTGTGGTTGCCTCTCGCATAGACATCCGCCAGGCGGAGCGGAGGCTCGAGGTCTCTTCAGCACCCACGTCCTCACGTCCTAAAAAGCGTCTGGCTCCCGTATTCCATCAGACAGGTCTCCCAGCCAGCTCTGTAGGCGACTCCGTGGAGTCAATGGAGGTGTCCAAAGCGGTCTCCTCTACCCCAGGTTCTCGGTCTGGTGTCATCTGCTTTTCCTGTGGGCAGAGGGGACACATAGCTACTCGATGTCCCAAACCGTCGGGAAAAGACAGCGTCTAGTTTCCATCAGAGGGGGGTTACAAGATGCTGCTTCTCCCTCTAGGTTGACTATCAGCGCCCAGTTGCAGTTTGGCACTACTCTCTTCTCTGCTCTGGCCTGCCTGGACTCAGGCGCTGATGGCAATTTCATTTCGACCTCCCTGGCAACCCGATACTCAGTTCCCCTGGTTCTCTTACCCAAGCCACTCAGGGTTCGGGTAGTCAACGGGTCCCTACTAGTCGATCCCATCACCCAGATCACCATCCCTCTCAGGATGGAAGTACCACCAGGACACCATGAGCAGGTGTCCTTCCTGGTGCTTCCAGGGGGGACGGATGAGATCCTACTGGGCCTCCCCTGGTTGAGACAGCATGCTCCTATACTCAACTGGGCAACAGGGGAGATCTCATCATGGGCAGGATCCTGTAGGGAGCACCTCGTGACTACCGAACCACCCGCTACCATTAGGTCGGTTGGGTCCTCAGGGAATACAGGGGAGCCAGGTTTACTGACACCTTATGAGGCCTACAGGGACGTCTTCTCCAAGAGGGCCGCAGATACCCTTCCTCCCCACCGGCCATACGATTGCCGAATAGACCTGAAGCCAGGCTCCGAGCCCCCTAGGGGCAGAGTGTATCCCCTCTCTGCTCCAGAGACGGAGGCTATGTCCAAATATATTCAGGACAGCCTGGCAAAAGGGTTCATTCGCAAGTCTATTTCACCGGCCGGTGCGGGGTTCTTCTTCGTGCAAAAGAAGGAAGGGGATCTACGCCCCTGTATCGATTACAGGGGATTAAATGCAATCACTATCAAAAACAAATACCCTTTGCCCCTCATTACGGAGTTATTTGATCGATTCCGCGGGGCAAAGATCTTCACGAAGCTGGATCTACGCGGGGCGTATAATCTAGTGCGAGTCCGAGAGGGCGATGAGTGGAAGACCGCCTTCAACACCAGGGACGGTCACTACGAGTATCTCGTAATGCCCTTCGGACTCTGCAATGCCCCCGCCGTATTTCAAGACTTTGTGAATGATGTTTTCCGGGATTTGTATCTTTCCGTGGTTGCATACCTGGATGATATCCTTATCTTCTCCCCCGATCTTGCCACCCATCGGAGGGATGTCATCCGAGTACTTAAGAGGCTCCGCACTCATTCGTTATATGCTAAGCTAGAAAAGTGCGTTTTTGAACGTGAATCCTTGCCGTTCCTGGGGTATATCGTGTCCAGTCAGGGGTTAGCAATGGATCCGGGGAAGTTGGAGACAGTGATGAAATGGCCTGAGCCCCGCTCGCTGAAAGCGATCCAGCGATTCTTGGGGTTTATCAATTATTATCGCCAGTTCATTCCCAACTTCTCGACGGTGGCAGCACCCATCATTGCCCTTACCCGCAAGGGCGCTAATCCCAAAGCATGGACACGGGAAACGGTAGAGGCATTTCACACTCTCAAAACTTACTTCTCCAGAGCTCCCATCCTTCATCGTCCAGACATCTCCAAACCCTTTCTACTAGAGGTAGACGCCTCTTCGGTCGGTGCTGGTGCAGTCCTGTACCAGAAAGACGAACGAGGAAGGAAGCATCCTTGTTTCTTTTTCTCCAAGACCTTTTCTCCGTCCGAGAGGAACTACTCCATAGGGGATAGGGAGTTACTGGCGATGAAACTAGCATTCCAGGAATGGCGGCATCTCCTGGAGGGTGCGAAGCATCCATTTGAAGTATTTTCCGACCATAAAAATCTCACATACCTCCAGACAGCACAACGCCTGAACCCAAGGCAGGCCCGTTGGTCCTTGTTCTTCTCCCGGTTCCGCTTTATTATCCGCCACCTGGCCGGTGAGAAGAACGTACGGGCCGATGCCTTGTCACGTTTTATGGTTGTGTTGGAGGAGGACGAGGAGGAGCCTCGTCTTATACTACCCCCGGACAGCTTGAGGATGGTCACTCCCACTTCTTTGGACCAGGTGCCACCTGGCAAGACCCTCGTTCCCCCTGAACTACGGAATGAGGTGCTATCGTGGGCCCATGCCTCCAAGGTCGGGGGTCACTTTGGGGTCAAAAGGACCAGAGACCTTGTGACTAGGCACTATTGGTGGCCGAGACTACCCCAGGACATACAGGAGTATGTGGGAGCCTGTATGTCGTGTGCACAGAATAAACCGTCCCGGCAGAGACCGGCAGGTCTTCTTCACCCACTGCCAGTGCCGGATCGTCCCTGGGAAGTGGTGAGAATGGACTTCCTGGGAGATCTGCCCAAGTCAGCAGGCCACAAGGTCGTATGGGTCATCACGGATCACTTCTCTAAAATGGTCCACTTGGTGCCTCTCCCACGACTCCCGACGTCACGTGCTCTCGCCACCTTATTCATTAGGCATGTATTTAGGCTGCATGGCATGCCTGACAAGGTGGTGAGCGACCGGGGTCCCCAGTTCGCGTCTCGCTTCTGGAGAGAGCTCTGTAAGCTCCTGCAGATAGAGCTGAACATCTCCTCCGCATACCATCCCGAAACCAATGGACTGGTAGAGAGGACCAATCAGACCTTGGTAACTTACCTCCGCCATTTTATCTCCGCGCACCACGACAACTGGGCTAACCTCCTTCCTTGGGCCGAATTTGCCATTAATAATTCGGTCCATGAATCGTCTGGTCAGACTCCGTTCCTGCTCAATAACGGACAACATCCCAGAATCCCGGTTCCGATGCCCATTACGTCACCCGATCCTAGAGTGGAGGATTGGGCGACCGAGGCCCGGGAGATCTGGGATAACACCCAAGAGGCCCTTAAGAGGGCTAAAGACCGGATGGTGACAACGGCTGATGAGCGCCGCCGCCCTGCACCATCCTTCGCCCCTGGTGACCTAGTGTGGCTGTCCTCTAAGAATGTTAACCTACGGGTACAGGCAGCCAAGTTCGCCCCTAGGTACCTTGGTCCGTTTAAAGTGCTAGAGCAGGTGAACCCGGTGGCATACCGACTCCAGCTCCCTCCACGCTGGGCTATAGCCAACACCTTTCACGTGTCCCTCCTGAAACCCGTACGACTTAATAAGTTCTCGGAGTCCCTGACGCCTCAAACTGACTCCCCGCCCGACGACTCTGAGGTGGCGAAGCTTGTGGAGACAAAAGTTATACGGGGCAGGAGGTACTACCTCGTGGAGTGGGTCGGCCGTGGTCCGGAGCATAGATCCTGGGAATTGGAGGATCATATCCACGCCCCGGGTTTGATAGCGGCCTTCGAGCACGGGCAGGGGGGGGGCCTAGACAGGGGGGTAATGTTACACCTTGTGGCTCTCCTGTGGCAAGGAATGAGACAGTCTCCTTGCCTGCCACGAGCGCTCCTGCTCCGCAGCGCCGAAGGTCTGCCAGACTGCGCAGAGTGCAGGAGAAACCTCCTCAGAGAGGCAGCACAAGGGTGACACCTAGTGGTACTCCTGTTGCAAGAAATGAGGCGGTCTCCCATTCCTTGCCTGCCACAGCTCCTCCTGCTCAGCAGCCTCGAAGGTCTGTGAGGTTGCGCAATGTGCAGAGATTTGCTGCTCAGGGAAGCAGTGAGACTCCCGTTATCTCTACACATTGTGAGACCGCGGATCCCGCCTCTATTTCCCAGAGGCAGGAGGGTGAGCATGTGCTATGCTTGGTGGATCCTGATTCGCCCACTGACGTCACACGGCTTGATGACAAGGCTGGTGACGTGGTGAATCCTGACTGGCCAGGCTGGGATGTCGTGGATCCTGATTGGGTCAAGTCCGTCATCTCCGCCTCGCGCCCGCCCTTGGCTGGAGCTACACCTCCTTAAAAGCTCCTCCTGCCATCATGGCGGCGCGCGACCGTCCTTCTATGTTTGGATGTCTGGCAGCGTGTTGCCACGCCACTGCTCAGGCATTATCTTCTTCTGTGGGCTTGGCCCTTGCTGCTTAGGCAGCACCTGGTTTGCAGGCCGTGTTCCTGCCTTGCTGCTCCGGCAGTAGCTCCTTCTACAGGCCGTGTTCCTAACCCAGGTGAGCTCCTCGAGTCTCCACTGGACTCACCTGGTTATTGAAAGCACACGTGCGTGGGCACCTCTGTGCTACCCTCGTGCCATATTCTCGTGACTTCCACTGGCACACGTGCGTGGGCACCTCTGTGCTTCCTTGTGCAACAGGTACACCGAGCCGTGTGATCCCTGCCATACAACCCACACGGGTTAGGGCAGACCGGTGTACATAGATCGTCTGTGACATTCCAGACGATCGCTAGCAGCAACCCGCTCACTCTTCACCCACCATAGCAGCGGTCCCTTACACCGCACAGTGGACCTTGACCGGCGGAAGCTGTCCATTCCCCATCTTGGCACGCTTCCCCGGGTCCCCCTCGTAACAGTAAGGTATGTTTTTTTTCTTTTGGTCGTATTTTTTTAATGCCTCATTATCTAGGTGTAACTTTGTTTTAGTGTTTTTCAAAAGGTTTCTCTATAGAGCTTGAAAAACAAATGTTAAACGATGTCTTAGGGTACGCTCAAACTGATGTATAATAAGAAGGGGAGCAATGCGGGAAAATCTCCCATTGCATTCTGACCAATATTAATTAATAATGCAGGTCAAATCTGAATTCTTTTTCTCATGCCAATTCAGCATGAGGAAAAAGGTCACATTACGCTGTGTTTGGCAGCATATATCGGATCACACGCACCCATAAAAGTCTATGGGTGCATGTAAAACACCGGACTGCACTCAGATGTCATCAGAATGTAGCCCGATATAGCACAGACAGCCAGCGGGGAAAAGGGAGAGATTAATCTTTCTCTCTTGATACTCGATTCACGCTCTTGCATCAAATGCTGTATACTAATGTGAATGCACTCTTAGGCCCCTGTCAGATGTTCAGCTTTCTAGTACGTGTGGTGTCCATTTTTACACGTAGTGGAGACATGTTCACACGCATACTCTATGAAATCTTCGCACTTCCGTATAATCCCCAGGAAACATATCCGTTTCTTACTGTCTGCATGGATGAAAAAGGTCAATAGAAGTCTATGGGTCCATGAAAAACATGTACAGCACATGGATGACATCGGGATGACATCTGTGTAACACATACCAGAACCTGATACATTCAACAAATTAATGTTTTTATGTGTTAAAGATGTGCAAAGATGAAAGATAGATAGATAGATAGATACTGTATATAGACAGACAGATACAGAGATAGATGATATATAGCTAATAGATAGATTGCTATTTATATTTTACAGCTATTAGCCAAATAAAAAAATAAATAATTAAAAGAAAAAAATCATGTGGGGTCCCCCCATTTTTGATAGCTTGTAAAGGTAAAGTAGACAGCTGTGAGCTGATATTATTAGGTTTGAAAGGTCCACTGTTATCGAGCCCCTCCTAGTCTAAAAATATCAGTCCACAGCTGGCCCAGAAGTAACTAGATGCATCAATTCTGGTACTTTGCCACGTCTGTTCCTGATTTTCCTGCTGATATAGTCCAGCACTTCCCACAATGTTCCTCAATTACATAGATCAAAGGCTATGGGGCCTCAGTACAACGCTCTATAGGCTTTGAGCAGCAGCCACTCTGACTATCTTTGAAATGTGCTCCTGTTTTGCCCCTCATTGGTTTCCATAGCCACCTAGCAAGTGACATTGTGTCGCCCTGGACAAGCCAGGGGCCACAAAGAACAACACCACAACACCCCACACTCCCTGCAGGCACATCAAGGTCAGACACAAAACCCTTGTTGCCTTCCTCCAGGGGCTGATGTCCACACCAGGGGGTGGAGCCAGGCGCTTAGTCTCCACCCACCAAGGAGTTCACAGTCCTGGAGGCGGGAAAACCAGGCAGAACAGTTGGAGGAGTGGAGAGATTAGGTTTGGAGTTTGAAGTGGAAGGAGGAAAAGTAGTGAAAGAGAAAAGTGACAGCTAGAGAGCCTGAAGTTGGTCCGGGTGTGTGGCCCGGACGAGACAGCAAGGTTGGCAGACAGTGGTGACCATCTGCAGGAGTGGCCGATTGGAGTATACCGTAAGGACCGTGGACGGGTGGTGGCCCGGCGGTACCGGACCGGTACACAAAGAGAAGCCAGCACCAGTGGCAGGGGCCTTTTGGACCCCGGCAAGGCTAGGAGTCGCCGTGAAGTTGCCGAATCCGTTAGTGAAGGGGACCTCCGGGTTTCCAAACAGTCAAGTCTAGATAGAAGGCAACAGTCCAACCACAGTGAGAGAGACACCGCCACCGCCAAGGCAACCGTTTCTCAGGGCCAGCGCCTGCGGGCAAAAGGGGCTCCCCCGGCTCACATCCAAGTCGGGGAGCGGGTTACCGGTGGGAACCCATCGAAACCAACACAGACTTAGGTGCAGGGAGAGACAGTCACCACTAACCTGCAGGGAACTACAACACCGCAGCCGTCCGAGGGACCCGTCCATCCAGCCACTTGTTTACCGTGAACTGTGTCCTCATCATTGGGATGAGTGAGTACCTCCGTGCCGTGCGGCACAGCGCTGCCCCTGCGACCCTGCACCTCACCAGGCCCTGTACCCGCCTGCCATCAATCCTTACCCCATCACCGGGCCCCGGGAAAACCAACGCCCTACCCACGGAGGGGAGAATTAACAACAAAGCTGCTCCCTGTCACCGCTCCCGGGATCCCCGTCCAGAGCAGCGGTGGTGTCCACACAATCACCACAACCGTGGGTGGCGTCACGGACAATATCCCCAAAACCAAACCACCCCTTTTCACTCACGGGCGAGGAGCGCCGCTCGAGTACCCGGGATCCAGCCCATCTCTCGAGCCACTGAGCAGCCGCAGAAGCAGCGGCGGCCAGACCCAAGCAGTGGGAGAGCGCGGCGTCCCCTCCTCCGCCCGCGACAAGTTGGTGTCACGAACAGGATCTTACCGCTCTGCCGTTGGGTAGAGGTGCACCTTGTTACCGCCGGAGGTCTCCGGCCAGAAAATTTGAAAACCCGCAATCTTGGGCGCGAAGAGTTCCCGCTCGAGCGTCTCCTCGAGTAGTGGAGGCGCGAAGGCCAAGACCCCGCCCCGATAGAGGAGGGGCCGGAAAGAAACTAAGGGGGACGAAATGGCGACAGGTTGCATGTAGCCGCGGCTATAAAAGCAGGGACGCCAGGGCTCTGTGGCCATCTTGTTCCTGGGAGAGGCTGCCAGCAGGATGTACATGTCATCCCAAAGCACTGTAGCCCCCGCACCTGGAACCGCGGCGTGGGTGGAGATCCGGACCGCGCAGCTCCAACAACGGCTGCAGGTCAAGATGCAGCTCCTCCTGGAGGAGTGGGAGACCGACATGGCGGAGGTCATAGCGGCCATGCGGAGACGTGAGGAGGAAGTGGTGGAAGAGAGGGTGAGTGACCCACGCCCCGATACCCCTAGTGGGTTGGTCATCGCGGCTGTGGGACCCAGTCTGAACCCCCTCGCCCTACTGCCTCCTTCGCCACCCGTCCCGGCTGCCGTGGCCCCGCCACTAGGCCTGCTATCCCCGCAACCGGTAGCGATACACAGCATGTCCGCCCAGGCGGACCGACCTGTAGCCGGAGCCTGGAGCTGACCGGAGGTGCTCCCATGGAAAGCCCCGAAGCCTGGACCGGAGGCACCCCCGAGAGATTCCCCGAGCCGGAGCCAAGAGCCCGCTCCGTGCCGAAGGCCCAGCAGAGGAAAGCCCCTGTGCCCATCCCCCACACCTCGGCTGAGGTTGCGCCGGGTTTCCGCTGCAAGGCGGCGTCCAAGGCCAAGTCACCGCAGGACCTTCCGCCCAGATCACCAGCAGTGGGCAGTGTCCAAAAGGTCTCGCGGGGCCCGACCCATGCGCCGGAGCTCGCAGCAGCGCCATATTGGGATAGGGAGCCAGTACCGTTGGGCCCGGAAATCGAGGAGAGGGAAAGAAAGAAGGCAGAGATGGTGGCCCGTACAATCCGGGAGAAGGAGAGCCTGAGACAAGCAACCTTCCGTGTCCGGGGCCCGCTGTATGAGGGGCAGGTGAGGCGGTTTGATGTCCACCGGGGCTATGGATTCATTTATGAACCGGGCCTGGAGGCTGAAGTATTTATAGCACGGCGGGATGTTAATGCTCACCTGTCAGAAGAGCACCCAGGCCGCAACCTGATGCCGGGCGACCTGGTGCAGTATACCCGGCACTGTGGGGAGAGGGGGTGGTTTGCGCTGGATGCCAAACTGAGGGGCAGCCAGGAGGCCTGGGTGTCCGCCGCACCCTCTCCCCCAGCAGACACCGAAGAGTCGGAGTAAGGGCAGCGGAGTACCGTTGCACTGTCCCCATTGGGACCATGAACAGTGTGTGTTTAAAAGTTTAAAAGTTTGAAAGTTTAAAATGAATGATAAGTGATCAAAAAATGAAGTCACCTGATTGAACCGTGATTTGGAACTGGTCGTAGCCGGCAACTGGTCCCCGTTGGGACCCTCTTTACAAGTTCACATAGGAACTCCAATGAACAGGCCCGAGAACTTGCAGGGCAACCGCAAACTTAGTGGCTTGTAAATAATGTTTTGTTACAGCTTCTACTGTTGCCGCCTCCGGAGAAGCAGATTGGAGGGAGGGCCCGCAGTAGAGCAGGCTGGGGCCCAGCCACCACCGGAACCGGTGGCTACCCCCTGGGGTTCCAGGGCTCCCCATGGACGTGGGTCCCCTGGAAAGGACAGAACCCGCTCGGGCAACTTGTGCAGGACTGGGGTCAAGGGGTGCTGCCTGTTTGCTTAGGGGCAGCATCAGGGCCAGGTTGCTTGGGTGGGTGAGAGTGGAAGCCGTAACCGTTTACCGTAACGTTTAAGTAAGAGTACCTCCCGATGTGGGAAGATGTTATTTTACTTGTATGTGTGTTACCGTTTTACCTTTTTCATATTTTTACAGTTGGTGAAAATAAAACCGGTGTTGGACGGGCAGCCCGAGGACGGTCTGCATTAAACTAAGGGGGAATGTGTCGCCCTGGACAAGCCAGGGGCCACAAAGAACAACACCACAACACCCCACACTCCCTGCAGGCACATCAAGGTCAGACACAAATCCCTTGTTGCCTTCCTCCAGGGGCTGATGTCCACACCAGGGGGTGGAGCCAGGCGGTTGGTCTCCACCAACCAAGGAGTTCACAGTCCTGGAGGCGGGAAAACCAGGCAGAACAGTTGGAGGAGTGGAGAGATTAGGTTTGGAGTTTGAAGTGGAAGGAGGAAAAGTAGTGAAAGAGAAAAGTGACAGCTAGAGAGCCTGAAGTTGGTCCGGGTGTGTGGCCCGGACGAGACAGCAAGGTTGGCAGACGGTGGT
The DNA here is from genome assembly GCF_048569485.1 of Anomaloglossus baeobatrachus. Taxonomy (NCBI): domain Eukaryota; kingdom Metazoa; phylum Chordata; class Amphibia; order Anura; family Aromobatidae; genus Anomaloglossus; species Anomaloglossus baeobatrachus. The sequence continues at coordinate 483,412,872 of NC_134358.1, forward strand.
GACCGTCTGCAGGAGTGGCCGATTGGAGTATACCGCAAGGACTGTGGATGGGTGGTGGCCCGGCAGTACCGGACCCTGAAGCTAGGCCCAGAAGCAACTGGAACTGGTTACTTAACTGATTGAGGCCAGGACTAGAGATCCTGTCCCACCAAAAGTCCCAATAGAAGGCAACAGCCCACTGAGGGGGATAACAGGCCACCGCCAGGGCTCAGAGATCCCACGGGCCAGCGTCTGTGGGCAAGGGCTCCTTAGGCCACATCCAGCCGGGAGCGGACTCTTGAAGTTGCAAGCACAGGCAGTCTACTATTACACTAAAGTGCAGGAGAAAGAGAGAGACTACCAGCTGGGTGGGGGACCAGAACGCAGCCGGCAACTGGTCCCCGTTGGGACCCTCTTTACAAGTTCACATAGGAACTCCAATGAACAGGCCCGAGAACTTGCAGGGCAACCACAAACTTAGTGGCTTGTAAATAATGTTTTGTTACAGCTTCTACTGTTGCCGCCTCCGGAGAAGCAGATTGGAGGGAGGGCCCGCAGTAGAGCAGGCTGGGGCCCAGCCACCACCGGAACCGGTGGCTACCCTCTGGGGGTTCCAGGGCTCCCCATGGACGTGGGTCCCCTGGAAAGGACAGAACCCGCTCGGGCAACTTGTGCAGGACTGGGGTCAAGGGGTGCTGCCTGTTTGCTTAGGGGCAGCATCAGGGCCAGGTTGCTTGGGTGGGTGAGAGCGGAAGCCGTAACCGTTTACCGTAACGTTTAAGTAAGAGTACCTCCCGATGTGGGAAGATGTTATTTTACTTGTATGTGTGTTACCGTTTTACCTTTTTCATATTTTTACAGTTGGTGAAAATAAAACCGGTGTTGGACGGGCAGCCCGAGGACGGTCTGCATTAAACTAAGGGGGAATGTGTCGCCCTGGACAAGCCAGGGGCCACAAAGAACAACACCACAACACCCCACACTCCCTGCAGGCACATCAAGGTCAGACACAAATCCCTTGTTGCCTTCCTCCAGGGGCTGATGTCCACACCAGGGGGTGGAGCCAGGCGGTTGGTCTCCACCCACCAAGGAGTTCACAGTCCTGGAGGCGGGAAAACCAGGCAGAACAGTTGGAGGAGTGGAGAGATTAGGTTTGGAGTTTGAAGTGGAAGGAGGAAAAGTAGTGAAAGAGAAAAGTGACAGCTAGAGAGCCTGAAGTTGGTCCGGGTGTGTGGCCCGGACGAGACAGCAAGGTTGGCAGACGGTGGTGACCGTCTGCAGGAGTGGCCGATTGGAGTATACCGTAAGGACTGTGGATGGGTGGTGGCCCGGCGGTACCGGACCGGTACACAAAGAGAAGCCAGCACCAGTGGCAGGGGCCTTTCGGGCCCCGGCAAGGCTAGGAGTCGCCGTGAAGTTGCCGAATCCGTTAGTGAAGGGGACCTCCGGGTTTCCAAACAGTCAAGTCCCGATAGAAGGCAACAGTCCAACCACAGTGAGAGAGACACCGCCACCGCCAAGGCAACCGTTTCTCAGGGCCAGCGCCTGCGGGCAAAAGGGGCTCCCCCGGCTCACATCCAAGTCGGGGAGCGGGTTACCGGTGGGAACCCATCGAAACCAACACAGACTTAGGTGCAGGGAGAGACAGTCACCACTAACCTGCAGGGAACTACAACACCGCAGCCGTCCGAGGGACCCATCCATCCAGCCGCTTGTTTACCGTGAACTGTGTCCTCATCATTGGGCTGAGTGAGTACCTCCGTGCCGTGCGGCACAGCGCTGCCCCTGCGACCCTGCACCTCACCAGGCCCTGTAACCCGCCTGCCATCAATCCCTACCCCATCACCGGGCCCCGGGACAACCAATCCCCTACCCACGGAGGGGAGAATTAACAACAAAGCTGCTCCCTGTCACCGCTCCCGGGATCCCCGTCCAGAGCAGCGGTGGTCTCCACACAATCACCACAACCGTGGGTGGCGTCACGGACAATATCCCCAAAACCAAACCACCCCTTTTCACTCACGGGCGAGGAGCGCCGCTTGAGTCCCCGGGATCAGGCCCATCGCTCGAGCCACCGAGCAGCCGCAGCAGCAGCGGCGGCCGGACCCGAGCAGTGGGACAGCGCGGCGTCCCCTACTCCGCCCACGACAACATCACCAAGCTTTCCCTTGCGCGCAGTCATTGGGAGAAGTAGTTTCCGGACAGAACTCTCCTCCACATGCACCGCTATTCACCAGCCAAACCCAGCTGCCCAGAGCTCTCATCATACTTACGGTGCCTCTGGGCACATTCTCAAGCAAACCCTCTTCCTGTGCATCTAGTGGTACATAACTGACCACCACTGTAGGGCAATTACATTTATTCCCTACACCCATTTTTCATGCACCACCCAGACCTTCTAGAATAAAAATATATAGCCCACAGCCAGTAAAGTTATAATTGTGCATTCACAGCCTGCTAACCTTCTTCTGGGCACCGCATGCAATCTGAGTACCACACATCTTTGTATTTCAACTAGACAGCCCCATGTGCCAAGTACCATTATCACTTTATGTGATGCCCTGGCAAAACCAGGTAGTCAAAGATGACTCTACCCCCCACCCGTCTGCGACATTATTATTCTGAACTGTAATAACAAACACCAATCCCAGCCCCCTACCTTTTTTTCACTGACTATATTCCTTTTAGGAAGGTACTAGTCATCCATACCCCCTGCCGCCCTTCCAGGATCCAAAATTTAGGGGCACTAAAAGTCCCACCTCCACCTGGGAACTGAAAAGCAAGTCCACACAAATGGCCCTACTGTAAGCAACAGATACTACACTGTCTTATACTCATTTTAAATCCCCTTGTATTTTTTCCCATGCCAGTGGAACTCTGCATGCCATTTTGGATCTGCAATACCTCCTTAGGGACCACACAAACAGCCTCCAGAATCTACAGGTACCCACCATTTAGTATACTCTATTCATTCTCGTTTATTCCTAAAATATTCTCGTTGTTTTTTTACCAGTAGTATTAGCACAGCAGTCACCAAGACGATTCTATAGTATGTTAACTAAAATACTTATCCGTAATAATGGATTCCCATATCCAAGAAATAAAGTAGCATGATAAGACACAAATATCTATAATTTAACTGGCAGGTAATTTAATCGAAAACATGCGAATGATAGTTTTCATGTAGACCCCTAGGAGCAAGTGAATCCTTCCTGAAGATCCAGTCACTCTATTTTTTGAGGATATTTCTATTGTGATTCCTCCCCTCTACAGTTCCTTATCTTAAAGATGCTATTTCACCAGTACCTACAATCACATATAGAAAGGGGCGATCTCTTAAAGGGAACCTGTCAGGTCCAATATGCACCGAGAACCACGAGCATTTCTGGGTGCATATTGCTAATCCCTGCCTAACCATCCCTGTATACACTAGGATAGATAAAGGCATTTTTAGAAAAAGTATTTCTAAAGATATTTTACCGTATGCTAATGAGTGCGAGGACTAGTTCCCTGGGCATTAGTTCCCCTGGCTAGTCGGCTCCATTAGCATGTTAGTACACCCCTGTGGGCCCCTCTGGATGTGCTAACATGCTATTGAATGTGCAACATCACAGGATGATCTCACTCACCTCTCCGCTGCCATCGCCGCCCGACACTGGATTTCGGCTCAGTGCGCTTGACCCCATAGTTTGAGTCATGTGCACTATGAAGCTGGATTTACGCGTCCTGTCTTCAAACTGAAGTAGTGCGCATTACCAAACCTCCGGAGTCATGCGCACTGAGCTGAAATCCAGCGTCGGACGTTATGGTAGCCGGAGAGGTGAGTGAGATCATCCTGTGAAGCTGCACATTCATTAGCATGATAGCACACCCACAGGGACCCACAGGGGGGTACTAACATGCTAATGGAATTAACGCCCAGGGGACTAGTCCTTTCGCTCATTAGCATAAGATAAAAGATCTTTAGAAATACTTTTTCTAAAGATCTCTTTATCTATGCTAGTGTATAGGGCCAGTTAGGCAGGGAATAGCAATATGCACCCAGAAATGCTCGTTTTCCTGGGTGCATATTGCACCTGACAGGTTCCCTTTAAGGACAATTTGGTGCATAGTCTATATAAAAAAAACGCCATCATCAGAGACCTGCCTTGACAGAAAGGTTTTTATTCTTTTTGCTGTGGAAATTATTTTGTGTGTTAATGGATGAACCAATGTAAATCTTGGAGTAGTGCGTCCACACCAACGCAATTTTTTTCTCAGATATTTTGCTAATTGCAAAACAAGTTTGGTAGTTCACATGGTAACATGTACCGGTCCCCTAAATTATGTTGGAAAAGAGGGAGCTGATGAGAAGGGGTGGGCGAACATTTGGGAGATATCGGCCATATCGGTCGTGACATATGAATAGTGTCCATATAGGCAAATTAAAGGAAGTATCAATTTCTGTAATTGAGAACAATTTATATGAAATTACATAATATCTAAAGCTTTTTGCTTGTTCATCATAAACCCTTAAAAGTACATGAAAAAATGAACACTTGTCCCATTACACGAAACCTTGGAGGCAATTTGCTTAGAACTGTTTCTCGCAGTCTCACGGAATCTTTCCTTATACTTTATACCTGGAAAGTCGCATAAGAATTGAAGTTTCGTTTAAATTTAATTATATTTAAGATGATTGTTATATTTTAGCTTACAGAATGTATTACCTATCCAAAATAATTCAGCTTACTTCACATCTGCGCCATGAACTTCTGTTACACTGCAAATAAATACTTTATGATATATGGTTTTTAAATTGGGAGCATATTGTATAGACTTCATTCACTCTCTTTTTAGCACATTGAGGAATGCCAATATTTTTTTCTTTTCCATTTTAATGAATCAAACTTTCGGTTTAAAGGCTATTATTAATTTATAGAATTTTTACAAGGTTTACCAGAACCCACTTTGCTATGTTTTATAAATTCATATTAATCCAAATCTCAAGATTAAATGGCTTGTAATTATTCCATGCAATGATATGTACCTGTTTTACATATACAAGGACCTATTCATCAAGGTGTGTGCCAAAATTGTGGCATAAAACACCTTGAAATGTCACAAATTTTTGCACAGCTTAAAATTGACCAAAAATCGTAAGACTATTGCAGCTTTTACACCTGTACCGCCCCGTGCTCGGCAGCCGAGCCGCTCGGATCCGGACCTTCAGTGGGTGGCTTGAGGGTCTCCGGACCCGGGGGTCCTGCGGTCACTTCAATCAAAAGAGGTTTTGTGGTTTGGGGGCGTAGATGTACGGCCGGAGCCATGTTAAGTTCGTGACGCCACCCATGGGATGTGGTGAAGGTGGTCACCACCGCTGCAGTTACGGGGCACCCGGGGGAGATATTGCACAGCAAGTTGCTAACCCCTCCGTGGGTAGGGATGTGGCCTCGGGACCCGTTGGGGGTGTTTGGCGGTGCAGGGAGATGGGCGGCTAGAGGGCACTGATGTACTCACTATTAGTAAACACACGAGTCTCTGGTAAACCAAGGTGATGGTGGTCAGTGCCCGCAGCCGACTGCAGTCTGGTCCCCCACCCGGTTGGTGGTCTCCGTCTTTCTCCCGCACCTGTTTGTGATGGGGGACTATCTGCGCTTGCAACTTCAGGAGTCCACTCCCGGCTTGTGGTTGCCTGAGGAGCCCTTTTGCCTGCAGACGCTGGCCCGTGGGATCTCTGAGCCGTGGTGGGGGCTTCTATCCCCCTTGTTGGGCTGCCTTCAGTCGGGACTTTGGGTGGGACAGGACCTCTAGTCCTGGCCGCAATCAGTTAATTAGCTAGCCCCCAGTAGCTTCTGTACCTAGCTTCAGGGTCTGAGTACCACCTTTTGTGCTCCGGTTTCCGAGTCGATTCCCCGGGTCAGTACCGGCAGGCCACTACCCTGTCTCGGTCCACCTCGGTTCCACCGAGCTGTCTTCCTGGCTCCTGCAGACGGAGACTGTCGTCTGCCTCTTAGCCCGCAGTACCAGGGCTCCTACCCTGGCACCGGTTCAATTTGGGTTTTTGCCTATGCTGGAGCTGCACACAGCTCCAGCCCACCATCTCTCCACTTGAACTCTAGACAGAAACTACTGAACTTTCCCTCCTCAGGCTGTCTGAGACTCCTCGGTGGGCATCTTCCAACCGCCTGGTTCCGTCTCCTGGTGTGTCCATCAAGCCCTAGGGGGGTGACTAAGGTTTTTGTGGTTGGCTGTGTGTTACCTATGAGGGACAAGTGTAATGCGGGGCTCTATCTGTGACTACCAGGCCCAACCAGGGCGTCACACACCAATACCAGGCCATGTGGTAGAGGCTAGGTGTGGCAAAACCTGCCCGACAAATGTATATTTATGCCACTAAACTCAAATAAATTACATCAGAAATCTGCGCCAGCCCCTGACTGAGTAACATTTCTTGAGAAGTCTCATGGCAGTTGTAAGATGCACCAAATTTATTAAGAGATGAATGTCTTTTAATGAATAAAGTACATCTTACTCCAGCCTTTATTAAGATTGGTATACATTTCCAATAATTAATCAGGCACATAGTGTCACTCCTTTAAATGTTGTCCTTGAGAACTCTAACATTAGTTTACAATGCAACATTATAGATAATCACATATTTTCTCAAGGTAATGCAATATCACATGACGGAAAATAATGCTCGACTGTGCTCTATCCTTCGAGCCACACATCCAAGCCCTCTTCACCTCCTGCTGACTACAACTCAAAAATATTTCCTGGATTTGGGAATTCCTTAACCAATAGTTAGCGAGAACATTAGTGCATGCCCTCATCATCTCCTGCCTTGACTACTGTAACCTGGGCCTCCCTTCCAACACTCTTGCACCCTTCCAATCTATCCTAAACTCTGCGGCCTGACTAATCCACCTCTCCCCTCGCTATTTCCTGCTCTCGCCACTCTGCCAATCCTTTCACTGACTTCCCATTGCCTAAAGACTCCAGTTCAAAACACTAACCATGACATACCAAGCCACCCACAACCTGTCTCCTCCTTACATATGTGACCTAGTCTCCTGGTACCTACCGGCATGCAACCTCATATCCTCACAAGATCTCCTTCTCTGCTCCTCTCTTATCTCCTCTTCCTACAATCGCATACAAGATTTCTCCCGCGCCTCCCCCATGCTCTGGAATGCTCTACCCCAGCATATCAGACTCTCATCGTGCAAAGCTTCAAAAGGAACCTGAAGACCCATCTCTCTCAACAAGCCTACAACCTACAATAACCCTCAGTCCAGTACACCACTGCGCAGCCAGCTCTGTCCTCACCTACTGTATCCTCACCCATCCCATGTAGATTGTGAGACCTCATGGGCAGAGTCCTCTCTCCTCCTGTACCAGTCTGTTTTTGTAATGTTCATAATTGTTGTACTTGTTTTTATGTATACCCTTTTCACTTGTAAAGCACCATAAATGGAATAAATGGTGCTATAATAGTAAATAATAATAATAATAATAATAATATGTAAAGTATAATAGAATTTTCTCCTAATTAGGAAAGAAATATTAAGTGAACACTTCAATCACACATTCGATTACGATGAATAAATAATTGAAGCCAAAAAAGATTTACTGATAAAATTGTAACTTGCCCAGAAAGTATTCACATATCAATGGTTAATGTAAAGCACTGATAAATAATGGAATAAGAGATTGTCAATTGGCTTCAGGTCTGGGAAATGTGAGAGCCAGTCCATATCAGCCATGCCTTCATGATAGTTCCTCTATCTACATGCTCTGGTGCCTTGAGATTGGGCTTGTCTTCTGCCAAGAGGAACTCAGAGCCAAATCCAGCAGCATATGATCTGACAACAGATGTGGATAAAAAAAAAAATGGACATTAAGGTCTTATGCTGCCGATCAGATGTGAACCAAAACCAATTTCTATGTATACGAAAAGACTATTTTATTAAAAAAAAAATATATATATATATATATATAGGCACTGTGTGTTTTGGAGGCTATCTGCCTCCTTCCTCAGGTTCACATAGAGCCACAGCCACACCATGATTTACCAGATACATATATAAACGGTAAAGACCATATTATGTATGAGAGACTGGATGGGGACTGAGGATGAGTCGTAATAACTATAAGATAAGGAGAAACACACGACCAAGTATCCAAATTGCAAAGGTGAAAATCTTTATTAACAAGGGGTAGGTGCGGGGCGGCACGGAACAAGTAGGGACACAGACCATCAATCTCCAACCATTATGCATTACATTTGAAAATTATTCTATGCTGAGATAGTCTAGTCATTTGCACATATATGTATAACCAGACATAAGAGTAAACCACAAAGGGTAGAAAAAATGGGTATATAACCACAAAGAGAGTTCAATCAAACAGAGATATATCACTGAAAGATGAAAAATATTTCAAATATAGTATATCAATATAGGTCCTTACAACCAATTATACACACATGATATCCATCATCAATATGAGGGTAGCAGAAGAGGGTAACAAATTACATGCATAACCATACAAGTCAAAGAGGAAGAAGTATGACACTGTCGGACGGAAGGAAAATTCATTCCCATCCTAACAATGAAAGTCCCCGATCAACGCGGAACTATAGCTGAAAGGTTTAAGGTTGAATATTACCATACCTAACCTGCGTATATAATTACATCAGGGAAACGATTTCAAGGTTCAAATATGTGGAGAAAGAGCAGTGGCACACTCTACCTGGGAGACTTGGGGAGGTCAGAGAGAGGCGTCCGTGTCCTTCCCGACGGCCGTTTCGGCGGTGAAGCCTTCGTCAGGGGGCGTGGACTAAGTGAGGGGAAGTGCAGACTAAAAAGAGGACATCAACCAATCAGCACCGGTTGACGTGCTAGTGACGCAGGTGGTATCCAAGGCAGCACGGGACGCATAGCGCCTAACCGCGCCGCCACCCGTCCGACAGTTCCGGTCACATGATCACCACGTGTGCGCATCACGTGGCCATCACGTGAGCGGACGTCACACAGAGAGAGGTGGCGCGGTGGCGCAGCAACCACCACCGCTCCCGGACATGCGCACCAGCACTCAAACAGGTGATGTGGAAATAGGGTTTTAACACTGATGTGTAAAGATTGGAGTATGAGGATGTACATATCTCAAAATCGCCCCCATATGTCGTAACAAAACTCCTATTATAGATGCAAACATAATTTCACATCTCTTTTTTATACAACACAGGGGGCCATCAATACATATATATACATATATATATGTATATACATACATACATATACATATATGTTGAATATCAGGGAACATGCCAGATAATAGATAGACATAACACTATACATAGTGGCTGGTGTGGGTGAATATTTTGCACTAAAGATAGAATAGCACATATTTGCAATTTGGATACTTGGTCGTGTGTTTCTCCTTATCTCCTTCCTCAGGTGCATAGGTTAGAACAATACATTGCCATCTTATCTAGGAGGATCATGACATGCACATGACCCCAATTAAAACACATGATACCAATTCAATAATTCCATAAAAACATATTAATATATCACTTTCTCTACAAAATGAATAAAAGCATAATAAAACAAACACATTCTCCAAGAATGGGAAGAGAGAAACCGGCGGTGATTGGGCACTGGGCTCACATGACATCACCCCGTTATGTGAGCCCCAGGAACTCAAGCTCGAACACAGCTGCAACAGGGCCAACATGAAAGGTGAGTATAAGCTTTTTCTATTTTACCTGGGGAAAACATGTGGAATCAGAAGAGCTTGTCCTAGTAGTGGACAACCCCTTTAAGAGAAACATAACACAAGGTTATTGTGTAGACAAGTTTGAGTTTTGAGCCACAAAAACATATGTAACCACTAACTGGAAAAAAATACCCAATGAGTAGTTATACACAGTTCAGGATTTTTGGGATGATCAACCAAAATTGTAGAACAAAAGGGTTATTATTGGCTGGTCTTTTAAAAGAAGATGGTCAGCATGTATGTTATATGGTGAAACTAACATTCTGTCCCAAATTTGGCCTGAATGTTGGATTGTAGTCTGAAAGGGTGTTTCTTTAGAGATTTTACTGTATTTTAGATTGAAATTTGCTGTGAATAGCATGTCCTTTTTTTTTTCTTCTTTTTAAACCTTAGGGGTACTTTGCACACTACGACATCGCCGGTGCGATGTCGGTGGGGTCAAATCGAAAGTGATGCACATCCGGCATCGCTGTCGACATCGCAGTATGTGAATCCTTTTACATACGATTAACGAGCGCAAAAGCGTCGTTATCGTATGATCGGTGTAGGGTCCAACATTTCCATAATTTCGCAGCAGCAAAGGTACGATGTTGTTCCTCGTTCCAGCAGGCAGCACACATCGCTGTGTGTGAAGCCGTAGGAGCAAGGAACATCACCTTACCTGCGTCCCGGCTGCAATGAGGAAGGAAGAAGGTGGGCGGGATGTTTACGTCCCGTTCATCTCTGCCCCTCCTCTCCTATTGGCCGCCTGCTGTGTGACGTCACTGTGACACCGCACGACCTGCCCCCTTAGGAAGGAGGCGGGTCGCCGGCCAGAGCGACGTCGCAGGGCAGGTAAGTGCGTGTGAAGCTGCCGTAGCGATAATGTTTGCTACGGCAGCAATCACAAGATATCGCTGCTGCGACGGGGACAGGGACTATCGCGCTCGGCATCGCAGCATCAGCTTGCAATGTCGTAGTGTGCAAAGTACCCCTTAGGCTTTGTGTGCACGCTGTGTTTTTTTTTGCGTATTTGCTCGTTTTTTGGGTGCAGTTTTGGTCCCAAAACTGCATACATTTCCCTCCCCAGCAAAGTCGATGAGATTTCATTTTTGCTATCCGAACGTTGCAGCTTTTCTTTTGGCTGCATCTTTGTGGTGACCACAAAGATTCAGCATGTCAATTCTTTCTGCGTTTTTGCCAGCCTTTTTGAGCCCTTCCACTCAATAGATTTGACTTAAAAAAAACACATTGGGCAAAAACGCAGTAACAAATGCAGTAAAACGCAGCAAAAAATGCATGCTGAGTGTTCATTTTTTTGGGACCAAAAACATGCATCTTTGTGGTCACCATAGCCTTAGGCTGTGTCATACATTACTTTTTTTGCGTTTTTGACACTTTTTTGTCTATTTTTTTCTGTTCAGTTTTGTTCCCAAACCTGAAGGGTTTTCTGACGCAAGCAAAGCGAATGAGAAACCTGAAGTCTCATGCACATGTTTTTTTTTACTTTGGTTGTAGATTTAAATCTTCATTCTTTCAGACTTTTTGCTGCAGATTTCACCTATACTAATGAATGGGGAAAAATCTGCACCTAAAACGCATGTAAACATAAATGTGTATAAAATTGAGTATTTTATGCTGCCAAGAGATGCAGAAATGGTGCAGAAATGTCTGCACCAAATATCTTGTATCTGCACATACCCTTAAGGGGGCTTTACACGCTGCGACATCGCTAGTGATTGCTAGCAATGTTGCGAGTGATAGCACCCGCCCCCGTCGTTTGAGCGACATGTGGTGATCGCTGCCATAGCGAACAATATCGCTACGGCAGCGTCACACGCACATACCTGTTCAGCGATGTCGCTGTTGCTGCCGAACAATCCCTCCTTCAAGGGGGAGGTGCATTCGGCGTCACAGCGACTTCACAAAACGGCCATGCAATAGAAGAGGAGGGGGGAGATGAGCGGCCGGAACATGCCGCCCACCTCCTTCCTTCCTTCTTGTCCGGTGGACACAGCGATGTGTGGTGCCGCAGGAATGACGAACAACCAGCAGCATGCACCACCAACGATATTATGAAAAGGGGCGACGTGTCAACAATCAACGATTTTTGCCGTTTTTCCAATTGTTGATCGTCGCTCCTAGCTGACACGGTGCGATGTCGCTAACGACGCCGGATGTGTGTCACAAACACCGTGACCCCCGACGACATATCATTAGCGATGTCGCAGTGTTTAAAGCCCCCTTTAGAGATAAAGTTCCAAAAATGCTACAAAAAAATTATTTTATATAACTTGTAGTTTTTCTTAATTCAAGGCTTATGAAAAAGGATGAATGAAACTTAATTAAGTTCTAATTATTTGTATTTCAGCAGGAATTAACCAGAGAATTGCTCGATATAAACTTTTTGTCCCAACAGTGTGGATAAAATGCTGCAATTAGAAATTGTGAAACAAAATGCTAGATAAAAACCTGTAATTGATGTTGAAGTTAGATATAATAAATGATAAAAGCAATAATAAATAAACAGGGCATTTATAAGAAACAAAACAAACTTTAAACAGGGCAAAACTTTTTCAACCATCGCCAGAACATCTTAAGAATGTTATTAATAACAGTTTTCATACTTGTAAAATTGTATTTGGACAGCAGGCCACTTATAATAATAAAATAATAATTGATTCTTCCTGAATGTACTTATTAAATTAAAACCACACATTGGCCTGTTTTCATTTAAATCGAAATAAAAGGACTTGTTCTAGGCTGTGAACTATTTTTTTTAACAATTTTTTTTTTTATTTTGTGTAAGCAATTCTGAATTAAACATATAGATGACAAAAGTAGGTTTTTTTTACCAATGTTTACCAAGATGTCACTGTCCCTAATTTTGACAGACAAGACTAATTCAGAGGCCCCTTTAAAGGCCCAATATAAAAAAAATAATGACCTGAGCCTTACTCACTCATCGCTGCCTCTCTCCTGCTTTAACCAGTTTTGCTGACAGTCTGCAGCAGTAAAACGTCACATCTTCAACATATGACTACAGACAATTGCTGGTCTCAGCAGTAGCTGACAGAAGACCCTTGAACCCAGTGACTGGATGTAAAGATGGCATACTGTAGCAGAGATGTTATTAGTAATGTGTCGGTCGCAAGCGATCTGAGGCCTAAAACACACTTCTGCATAAAAAACGTACGTGTCTCATGTTCCGTTTTTCGAGTCCGTGTTCCGTTTTTTATGGGCGTTTCTCCGGTACGTATGACTTCCGTGTGATGGCGTATGCTAGCCGTGTGTGCGTGTGGAATGACTGTGTATGCGTATGTGTAATGTCCGTGTGAAATGATCTGTGTGGGATGCTCAATGTCGTTGATACATGTCGGCTGACAGCAGACAGAGTTGCGCGATGAGAATGAACTCGGGTGAACTTCACCCGACTTCATTGTCATACCGCGGGTCTGTCTGAGTGTCGCGTACTGATTAGCGGTCACCCGTGAAGGACTCACCGGTGACCGCTAATCCCCTGAGTGACTGAAGTGAGCAGCGCGAATAGCGCTGCTGTCACTCAGGCTACCCGCGACTAGCTGGATCCTCCACCCATGACCGCAACTCACCTGTGACTTCATCGCTGTCACTCGGGTGACTTGCTGTCACAATTGGAGGATCCAGCGGTGGCCGCGAGTAACCTAAGTGACATCATCGCTGATCGCGCTACTCACCTCAGTTGCTGCGTGGAGCTGACAGGAGAGACGGTGTTCGTCTGCAGCTCCTGTCACCTTCATGTAGCAGAGCTGGAAGCGACGCGGGACCTCCGTGGATTACGCCGGACATGGATGGGTTTTTGGGGCTTAATAAAGTGGTGAACGAGGGTATTTGTTAGTGTTTTTTATTGCAAATAAAGGATTTTTCGTTGTGTGTGTTTATTAACTTTAAATTACAGGTTAATCATTGGGGGTGTCTCATAGACGCCTGCAATGATTAATCCAGGACTTAGTGGCAGCTATGGGTTGCTGCCATTAACTCCTTATTACCCCGATTGCCAACGCGCCAGGGCAAATCGGGAAGAGCCGGGTAGAGTTCCAGAATTATCGCATCTAATGGATGCGGCAATTTTGGGCGGCTGCTGGCTGATATTTTTAGGCTGCGGGGCTCCCCATAACGTGGAGCTCCCCATCCTGAGAATACCAGCCTTCAGCCGTGTGGCTTTACTCTGGCTAGTATCAAAATTTCGGGGGACCACACGTCGTTTTTTTTTAATTAATTAATTATTTTACTGCACAGTATATACCCGCCCACCAGCGGCTGTGATTGGTTGCAGTGAGACAGCTGTCACTCAGCGTGTGGGCGTGTCTAACTGCAACCAATCATAGGCGCCTGTGCGCGGGGGAAGCAGGGAATAGTAGATTGATTAATGAGCGGCCGGATTTTTCAAATTAATTGAAGCCGCGTATCTTTGGCACAGCTGTTCTTCACCGCACTGATGATCGGGGATCGGTGAGTATGCGACAGGGGAAGATACAGACCAAGCGCCAAAGGGATGATGACAGAAAAAAAGGTAAGTAGACTGACATTTAACAAAAAAAAACCAAAAACCCTACATTGTTCGTTTAAAAACACACACGGACGGTACGTGCTGAACACGGACATGCTACGTGTGCCGTCCGTGCAGGCACGGACCCATTGACTTTAGCGGGTCTGTGCCTGCGTGCTGACCACCAAAAATGGACATGTCGGCCGTGTGGGAAAACGCACACACGTACTAATCACACGGACACACGTTCCATGTGATTTTACATGTGTGTGCCATCTACCATAGGGTAACATTGGTCAACGTGTCTCCGTGTCTCCGGTATGTGCAAAAACGTACCAAACACGTACCGGAGGCATGGATGTGTGTTGCAGGCCTGACACAAAGAGCTGGCTGTCTACTGTGAACGACGGGAGCGGCACCCCAGTGAGATACACAAAGTTCTCTTAATGGATGTCACTGTGCATAGAAGTCTGGTGTTCGGTGGTCAAAACCCCACCCACCTGAACAAAACTAAGCCCATTCAACAATTTAATTGGCTCATTGCAAGTGGGCGGGGTTTTGGCAGCCTTAACATAATCTTAAATATATGTTCAACTGGTGGGATCATAAATTTAATAGGGATCCAATTAGAATTCAAAAGATAAGGCTCTTTTTGGTGAATCGGGTCACCAAAAAGAACTAGGCTGCCCATCACTAGCTGTCATCACTGTTGTCAGAAACAGAAAAGAGGAAACACTGAGTCAATATACAGTTTGTAATTTTTTCACCTTGGGAAGCCTATGGTCAGAAATAATATTATTCCTAAAAACTAAAGATGGGCAAATTTAGCAGCGTTAAATTGAATTCTACTCAAGTTTTTCAAAAATCTGTATTCTAGAGAATGCGTAACTTGC
Source organism: Anomaloglossus baeobatrachus (assembly GCF_048569485.1). Taxonomy (NCBI): domain Eukaryota; kingdom Metazoa; phylum Chordata; class Amphibia; order Anura; family Aromobatidae; genus Anomaloglossus; species Anomaloglossus baeobatrachus. The sequence continues at coordinate 483,428,016 of NC_134358.1, forward strand.
TACAAGCTAAATTCAATATAATTTTGGCCAGCTGCAGCCTCCATCTTGCTGAAAAATAGAGGGCCTGCAAAAGGTTAAAAAGAAAAAAAAAACATCTGACAGTTCACCTTGCTGGCTTGCCGTGCTTCTCCATGCATGTTGTTTGGTTCCTCACAACTCCGTTGCATCACAGTTCCGGCTCAGGCTCGAACCGCCCCCTTAGAAAGGAGGCGGATCACCGGCCAGAGCGACGTCGCAGGGCAGGTGAGTGCGTGTGATGGGGGTAAGCGAGGTTGTGCGGCACGGGCAGCGATTTGCCCGTTTCGCACAACCGACGGGGGCCGGTACGATCGCTTGCGATCTCGCTAGCGAGATCGCAGCGTGTAAAGTACGCTTTAGATGAGAGGTGGGAGGAAAGTTCATTGTGACTCAGTTGTTAAGTCTGTAGCCACCAGCTTCATAAGTAATCTAATAAAGGACATTAGGACATACAGAACATTGATAAATGCTTAATGCTTTAGGTGTTTCTTGATCAGAATTTACTTTCAAAGAATTTGGAATCTCTGATAGTGTTTTCCACAGATAACAATATAGGGAATATAAAACCATCTTTAGAGGCCACAATCACCAGGTATTATCAAACTAATATCATCAACAACCAATTCCGCCATACGACATATTAAAACAACTCTATGTACTGTAGAAACAAGGGCACCCATTTAAAGGGCTTTTGCCACAAATACATCTTATAACTTATCCACAAGATAACCTCCATATAGGAGAAAAAGGATATGTAGAAAGAATGAACATGGAGGTATTTCAGGACAGTCAAGCAGCACAGTCTTTAGTCAGTAATAGCTGTCCAAAGTCCACCAGTGTTGGACTGGAATGCTGAGGTCCCCCAATGATATTGATTTTGGGTGCACACTGTAAGGAAGGATAAGGAATAAGTTCTATAAGGAATATTATTTGATCCTTGTTCACCTTTGCTTTTGCTTCTCCATAATAATATCATGTTTTTTCAAAAATAAGACCTACCCTAAAAGTAAGCCCTAGCAAGGATTTTCAGCATTTTTGGAGCAAGGCTTAACTATAAGCTCTATTGCGAAAATAAGCCCTATTTGTGGTTCAATAATGAACTGTCCATACAGCTAAAAAAGTTAAAAAATACGCAGGACATTTCACTATAAAAAGCAGACATCCCCAAAAGAAAGAAGAAAGAAGGAAGAGAGAAGACCCTGAAATCATACTCACCAGACGCCAAATGGGAGGACCTGCAGTGGATTGCACACTCATACACACCGGATCTCACACAACAGATCGCACACCCACACACATCAGATCGTACACACACACACCGCTCTTAGGGGTACTTTGCACGCTGCGACATCGCTAGCTGATGCTAGCGATGCCGAGCGCGATAGTACCCGCCCTCGTCGCGCATGCAATATCTTGTGATAGCTGCCGTAGCGAACATTATCGCTACGGCAGCTTCACATGTACTTACCTGCCATGCGACATCGCTCTGGCCGGCGACCCGCCTCCTTCCTAAGGGGGTGGGTCGTGCGGTGTCACAGCAACGTCATACGGCAGGCGGCCAATATAAGCGGAGGGGCGGAGATGAGCGGGATGTAAACATCCCGCCCACCTTCTCCCTTCCACATTGCCGGTGGACAGCGGGCGCAGGTAAGGAGATGTTTGTCGCTCCTTTGGCTTCACACACAGCGATGTGTGGAGCTGCAGGAACGACAAACAACATCGTACCTGCGGACGTACCGACATTATGAAAATGACCGACGTGACACAGATCACCGATTTTTGACTGTTTCATCTTCTCTCCTAGGCATTACACGTTGCAACGCCGTTACCAGCGCCGGATGTACTTCACTTTCGATGTGACCCCGACGATATCGCAGTAGCGATGTCGCAACGTGCAAAGTACCCCTTACACAGGGGCTCATCGTAGATTTACCAAGGGATTCCGAACCTGAACAACACCACCAAATATGAAATTGAATTTCGTATTTCTCTATGGGTCATGTAAAAAAAGGGCAATGGCTTGTACTACTTTTAATTAAGTTCTTTAAAATGATGTTATGAAAACACACCTTGGACAATCTCAGAGGAACCCTTAAATCACTGTTTTCCTCAATCAAAATGTTTCCAGTACCTATAGATTGTAATCACTATATTAGAGAAATTAAGCATTACCTTCTTGATAGGCCTTCGCAAAGACTTATTTCTGTCACTTTTTATTGAGAAAAACATTTGTATGATGACAGCTCCCATACCACCAACCTTTACATGACCTTTAATCTACAAAAGAAATAAAAAAACTTGGACAGAACTGAAATAAGTTAAACTGTAAAGTAAAATTTGCAGATTTACAAGACTATTTTAGTATTTTACTCAGATGTAAAATAATTGAAATGACTTAAGATTTAGCTCAAGGTATCTGTGGAATGTAATTGTGTATTTGATGTAGGTAAAACTGCTCGGTTATTTTTCCAGTTCCCTTCTAATCACATATTACGAGGATTTAAAGCAAGGCTAAAGGAATATGGTGGTTGAATGTATTTTCATATGCTGCCAAGAAAATCAGTTTTACATAATATGTGGCAAGGCTCCAAATATATCCAGAACTCATATAAAGGTTTTAAATAAATGATTGTTCAAGGGTACACCCATAACGTTGTGGAGTAAGAACATCCAGAGCTAACAAACATTAACATTCTGGCAACTTACTGTGTAATTCATGGCTGGTATTTGTGTTTAGCTATATATATTATTTTTAAATTTATCTGCAGACACCAATTGTATTATTGTAATTTCTGTTTATGAGCACAAGAGGATTTGAAATCTAGTGCCACCTACTGGAAGTAGCAACCCTAAAACTTAATATCAACACTTTAAAGGGTTATTCCCATCCACAAGACCCTATCCCAATATGTAGTGGGTGTAATAATAATAATAATAATAATAATAATAATAATAATATTAGCTAATATCTCCAATGAGAAATGTAGTATAGTGCTTCTAATTCACTATGTTGCTTACCTCATGTTTAGAGCATTGCTGGACCTTAGCTATCCATGGTTATGACCACTAGCAACTAGCAGAGGGTACGGTTCCACTTGCGCATAGCTTGTGATGCAAGAGCATCATCAGCTTATGCTAATGATCCTCTGCTACAAGCGTCAGCCGAGGGTAATGCGACTGTGATCCAATCTTGCGATCAGATCACAGCTGCGGAGAAGAGGGAGGGAGCACTTTCTCCCCACCTCCTCCCCGGCCTGTCTCTGCGTACATCGCACTGTAGTCGGATGACATGTGAGTGCAGTGAGATGTTTCACACGCTCCTATAGACTTGTATGGGGGGATGTGAGCCAAGAATGGGTGCCAAACCCAGCATGTTGTGATTCATTGCTCAGGCCGATATGGCATGAGAAATCAATTGCAGATGGACACTGCCACATACCTTTGCACTGGTGCAAGTGCAGTCTGATATTATATAAGTGAATAGGATAACTGAAGTGAGCACTAATATATATATATATTATGAGTGCAAGCCAAAAAATACATACTATATAAGGATAAGGCTGCACATCAAACTTAGATAATGGTATAATGCCTCAAGCATATGGAAAAATATTGGAATATACAATGAAAAATGCTACTTGCTAATTTGAACATGTGAATAATGAAATGCATACCTGCCATGAATATTAGGAAAAAGGAGATATTTAGCAATCGCATTGATCAATGTAACTGAGCCCCAAGACCTCGTCAAGGTATATCTCTATATTGGGGTCCCTAGCTCTGTGACCCTAACTGTGTGTCATCTCATTGCAATTAAAAACTGCTGTGGGTGGAGAGGGGTAACTAAGGACTTTCTTATATAGGAGATGGAAAAAACATGGCCGAAAGGGGCGGAGCTGTGTTCACATTCAGAAAAAAACTACATATAACTGAATAGGATAACTGAAGTGAGCACTAATATATATATATATTATGAGTGCAAGCCAAAAAATACATACTATATAAGGATAAGGCTGCACATCAAACTTAGATAATGGTATAATGCCTCAAGCATATGTAAAAATATTGGAATATACAATGAAAAATGCTACTTGCTAATTTGAACATGTGAATAATGAAATGCATACCTGCCATGAATATTAGGAAAAAGGAGATATTTAGCAATCACATTGATCAATGTAACTGAGCCCCAAGACCAATATGATATTATATAAGATCCTACAAGGTCCTAAGGTCCTACAATGCCCTAAACATGAGGTAAGCAACATAGTGAATCAGAAGAACTACACTACATTTCTGATTGGAGGTATTTGCTAATATCATTATTATTAAACCTACTACATATTAGGTTAGGATCTTGGCGATGGGAATGACCCTTTAACAAGACTTGCCCCATGAGTTAGTATAAAAAATCATAAGTCAGGTGACGAGACTCATTAAAGGGTCGATATTGAGGACTGCAACATGCAAGAGGTGGCACCAAGGTGGTCCAAGTTCTCTTCCTCTCTGAAGAAACAATTTGCATATAAAAAAACAGACATTCTATTTGCAGACACATATTTCAGAGTGTTCTTACCTCTTGTTTTGAACTGATGAGAGGCTAAAACCCCAAAACACATCTGCAATTGTGACGTCCCAGGGCTGTGGGGTACTCGGTCCCAGGCACCTGGTGCGCGGTGGGGACAGTCGTGGTCACGACCGATGCCCGGTTCCGTGACCCTGGGGGTCGGTCCGAAATAAAAAGGGGGTAAAAATAAAATAAACGGGAAAAATAAAAATAAAGACTTTTTCGATGCCATTTGTGGAGTGCGGCCAGGTTATGGGAGCCGCCGCTGCAGGGTCCTACTGGGGCTGGTGGAATAATGCAGCTTAAGTGTTTTGGGCCCTCCTCGAGCTGGCCTAGGCCCCAGCAGTGGATGAAGGGGATAGTAGAGGGGAACCGTCTGTGTGAGTGCATAGAGGCGATAAGAAAACAGTCCACACCAGTATTGCAGTTTAAACTTGCCTTGTTTTTTTTTACTTGGTTTCAGTATTTGGACCCGCTTGTGCCGGTTCCAGGTGTTTCCGCTCCCCTTGTTCTCAGTGCCAGTTGTGACCTGAGGTAGCTGTCCTCCGTGCACTCTCGTTTGTATTGGGCTCCCGTGGCTTAGAGCTTCTGGGGGAGCCTCTCTGTTTCAGTCTTGGTCCTATTGCAGGCAGCCTGGACTATTTATGGGGTTCAATCCCCAATCCCCTCTTTGCTGCTGATGCTTCAGACCTTTTGGTGGGCGATGGACCCTGGAGATCTTCTCACCTGGCAGATTTAACAGTTGACCATGAAGTGTCCCGCTGTCCTAGGGTCTGCACCCCGCCTCGTGCTGAGTCCCCTGAGCCTAGGTTCCAGACTTCCACAGGCGCCCCGCGGTTCCTGGAGTATTCCTCTTCCACAGGTAACCCACGGTCCCTGGAGTACTGGTTCCTTACTCCACAGTCCCTCACTCCTGTTACAGTGTTCCGTTGTTACTTCAGGTCTTTCTACACTTTTCTTTCTTTACTTCACTCTTTCACTTCACTACAACTCCTCTACTTCTTAACTCTTTCCTTCCTTCTTCCTTTCTGAACACCACTTCCTCCTGCCAACTTCCCAACTGAGCACTGGCCCCTCCCCTCGCTGGGTCTCTCCCTACAGATTGGGTGGCGACTATCCTATCAGTGCCCATCCTTTTTACCTGTTACTAGGCAGTCTGCCAGTCTGGAATTGGGGTTGTGTATGTGGCCTGAAGGTGCTGGTGTGTTGACTGGCATGGATATTCCAGGGTTTTGGTTTCCATGTTACATTTGTGGCACCTGGTACCTCATGGGTGCTACACAATTAGATTGCCTTTTTTCTCTTTTATCCTAAGTAATAAGACCTTTTTAGGATTTTAATAGGTGGTACTACAGATCAAGTCATTTTCCTCTTTGAAAAGTTTATTTGCATGTTTAATTTTCCAGAGGAGCTTTGTATGGCTTATACATTTCCTTATGCCAGCTTGTCAATCTCCACAAAGAGAGACATTTTCCCGTAGAATTCCATTATGAAATTTTACCTATAGCATATTTACAAGTAAAGTCACAAATGGTCAGGCCCGCATTTGCCACTATATGGAGAGAAGGTATGCACACCAGTGACTATGCAAAAGGAATACATATAATATCAGAAACTGCTTTGTGAATACTGGCCTGAAAAATACAATAGCTACATGCAAAAATGAAAAAATGAGAGTTGAATCTGCATTACTGCCATGAAATATGAATAAAGAGAAATTTAGCTATTGAATTGATCAATGCAAACGAGCTCCAAACCTCTTCACGGTATTCTCTTATTTTTGAGGTCCCTAGCTAATGTGTGTCCTCTCATGCAGTTAAAAAACTTACCAGGTATGGGAAGCTGAGACCCAGGCTATATATGTATAATGTGGACCGGCAAGGTATGGGTGGGGTCAGGTTCACAAACGAAAGACTACATCGCTGTGTGTGAAGCCGCAGGAGCGAGGAACATCTCCTTACCTGCCTCCACCGGCTATGCGGAAGGAAGGAGGTGGGCGGGATGTTTACATCCCGCCCATCTCCGCCCCTCCCCCTCCGCTTCTATTGGCCGCCTGCCATGTGACTTCGCTGTGACGTCGCACGACCCGCCCCCTTAGGAAGGAGGCGGGTCGCCGGCCAAAGCAACATCGCAGGGCAGGTACATGCATGTGAAGCTGCCGTAGCGATAATGTTTGCTACGGCAGCTATCACAAGATATCGCATGTGCGACGGGGGCAGGTACTATCGCGCTCCGCATTGCTAGCCGATGCTAGCAATGTCGCAATGCACAAAGTACCCCTAAGAATGGTGTTACAAATGTTATTTCTTTATTCGCATTTGCCACCAGGCAGAAGAAATCTGCTCTTTTTTTGGCGGAGGGAAGCGCGCATCTCCATTTATTTCTATGGGCATCTTTAAGACATGAATGCGAATTACCTATGGACTCAGGGAGCTAATACACCATGGAAGTAACCTTCCAGGGTCAGAGTAGCACAAATCGGCTCTCTGCTACCTGCTACGTGCTGCGGCGTCCAATGCTACTGATATACATGTAATGCAATAAGCTCATCCAGGGAACCAAGGCGGGTGTGCCACTCAAGATCCCACTCTCTGGTACCAACTTGGGACGATATAGCTGGAGGGGTCATGCAGACATCCCTCCGCTGTTCATCAATCTGCATCTGTGATGAAACCACATCTTGCAGCCCCACCCTGATGTCTCTAATACATCGGACCCACGCGATACGACTTTGTTACTTCTGTGAACACACAAGTTCTATTCCTCCAAGAGGTATGCTTGGCGCAGTGTAACACTGACACTGCCTGTCAACACGTGTACAGGGTGGCATGGGTAGGGAGACAGGTCAGGCCGTGCAAACTTTGGCATGGCACCCAGCTTTCCCACAACCCTGACAAGCCACCAGAAGCTTTTCACTAGCCCCAGTGAACAATCTTCTGCCAGTCCAGTACAGTAGTCTGCCACCAGTTCCTCATAATCTATAGGCCTGGTTCGTTAGCAGGACTATACTGGACCAGAAACCAGCACAGGTAGCATGTAATATTAAACCGAGCTCATGGACATGGGGTTCGGGGATCGAGATAAAAGAAATTGCCCAAGATTAAATTTTATATTTAATCACCTTAAAGGCATACTAGATAATACACTATATGCAAGATTAGATTACAGATATTATGCCAGAAATACAGTTACGAGTAGGTTATGGTTGCAAGCAGATAAACAGATTTATCAGTTACCTTGTTCCATATGATTAGGCCTGGTGCTGGCTCGGCACAGGGAAGGTACTCTGGAGCGCCTGGTTTCCTTGGGACTTTCTCATATGTGATACAACGCGACCTCCCAGAGACAAGACACACACCAAATGTCCACTCTCATTTTTATGAACCTATATACCTCCCATGTACCGCCCCCTTTGTGACCTAAGATTGGGTGACTGGGTTTAACATGGGCTGTGCTTTCAGTTTTCAGAAATTGACAATTTTCCCCATATCAGAAGATATGATCATCATATTTCTATTTAGTATTTGATCTATCCATGGATAGGGAACATGAGGTGTCTGTTGGCTTCCCACAGCAAGTTATTAATTTTGAGCTAATCTGCACGTCCCACTATTAAGAAACAATATGTGTGACTGTGATGTGCATCTCACCATCATGAAGCCGTAAATAGGCCTGCCGTACATGTGGATGCTACACACTCACCAATATTGTAACTTTTTCCCCGGAGCCATTCTGACTACAAAATGTGTACTGAATCTTGCTGATGGCCACCCCCTTCCTTAGCTGAATTACTTTGCCAGCAGGGGGTTCCTTTGTTAATTGGATTCTGTCATCTGACATTTTGTGACCAGATCTGGGTGAATTCTCCTTGCTGTGGGGCAGGGGGTGTGTAAATGAAATGTCGTTGTTAACTGACATGTAGGAATGTCATTCCTCATCATATTCCTCATAGGAGGACAGACACTGGTGCTAAGAGGAGGATGGATACCAGACACAGAAGGAGGATGGACATGGGTCAGGTAAGCTCTCATAAATCTAATGATTCAGAGGGGATGGGGGCTAATTATATAATATGAGGATTGGGGGGAGGCTAATGCTATTGAATGGGTATTGTGGAGGCTAATTCTATAGAATGGGGATTATGGTGGGAGTGGAGGCTATTGCTATAGATTGGGAATTAGGAGGGGAGAAAGGGAGGTAATGCTATAGACTGAGGATTAGGGGGCCTATTACTAAAGACTGGGGATTAGGGGCTATATGTCAGTTAAACATTTATTTGACTAAATCCCCCATGCACTATAGACAGCTGTCCCATCATTTAGCTGGTAGCTTTCTCGCCTGACCCTCCCATACACAGCAGCACTCACTGTCAAGTGCCTTTTGGTTCTAGCTGCTTCTAGACATCTTTGGCTGTGTTCTCATCTCTTAGAGAACAAAAGAATCCACAGTCCGAAATATACTCAGTCCACATCTTCATGACAATCATTAGATTCTTGGCTGAGCCAGTCTATCTCTGGGTTTGGCCAACTTCAGTCTGTGTATGAATGCCTTAACTGTTATCTAAAGGGTATGTGAACTGTAAGAGGTACTTTGCACACTACGACATCGCAGCTGCGATGTCGGTGGGGTCAAATCGAAAGTGACGCACATCCGGCGTCGCTGTCGATATCGTAGTGTTTAAATCCTTTATGATACGATTAACGTAAAACGACGCAAAAGCGTCGTAATCGTATCATCGGTGTAGTGTCCGACATTTCTATAATGTAGCTGCAGCGATGGTACGATGTTCCTTGTTCCCCTGCGGCAGCACACATATCTGTGTAAGAAGCAGCAGGAGCGAGGAACATCAGCTTACCTGCGTCACCGCTGCTCACGCCGGCTATGCAGAAGGACGGAGGTGGGCGGGATGTTTAGGTCCCGCTAATCTCCACCCCTCCGCTTCTATTGGCCGCCTGCCGTGTGACGTCGCTGTGACGCCGCACGACCCGCCCCCTTAGGATGGAGGCTGGTTGCCGGCCAGAGCGACGTCGCAGGGCAGGTAAGTGCATGTGAAGCTGCCGTAGTGATAATGTTCGCTACGGCAGCTATCACAAGATATCGCTGCTGCGACGGCGGCGGGAACTATCGCGCTCGGCATCGCAAGCATCGGCTTGAGATGTTGTAGTTTGCAAAGTACCCCTTAGGGTTTGTGCAAATGATGTCTTTTAGACATCTGCAAATCCTTTGCGTTTTTAAGGTGGTAGACAGTTTAAGGCCTCTGCCACACTTACGTGACAAAACGTAACGTTTTTGTCACGTACGTGTTAAAGGGGTGGTTTGTTCCCCGTGTGCCGTGTTTATGGCACGTACGTGTTCTCCATGTGTTATACGTCAAACACACGGAGAACGGAAAGCCCCGCCTTACCTGATTCTTCCGGAGCTGTCTGTGGTGCTGAATGACAGCGTTCGGCACAGGCCACGCCCCGCTGACACTGCTTCCGGCCTCCAGTGAAGAAGATGCGTTGTTCAAATTCACTGAGGGACGGATACAGGTGACAGCCGCGGCAAATACTGCAGGGCTCGTGGAGGTGAGTATGTGTTTTTTTTATTTTTAACCTGACATGTGTGTTTCTCCGGCGCGTGTCACACGGAACCGCATCCACACTACATCCGTGTGGTACGTGTGCGGGCCGTGTGACACCCGTGCTGCCGGAGCAACATGGACATGTCAGCGTATGGAATTCACGGAGACACGTAAGTACGGAACGGACACACGTTTCATTTCTAAATACTTACGTGTCTCCTAACCATTGGGATTACCTGGGTCCCCGTGTGTACGTGTCTCCAGTACTTGTAAAAAATGGCAAACACCTACCGGAGGCACGGATGTGTGACGGAGGCCTATTAGATACACTGTCAGTTTTTTTTGTTTGGTCATAAAGTGGCTTTTTTACTTCTTTTCTAACATCTTTTGGCTGCTGTTTTTTTTTTCTTTAAGTGAAATTGTATAAAATACTAGTCAGCAAATTCCTAGTGGTAGCAGCCCAAAAAAAATGGTTACGTTACCTATTTTAACTGCTTGGTGTATTTGAAAACATGAAGCTGTTAAAAAAAAGCTCAAAATACTGAACATACACTGATGAGCAAAAGGGTAACAATCTTTTGAACTTTTGAATTTCAGGCTCAATATTTCACCATCCACTACATCTTTGAGGTTGAGCTGCCTTTATTTTATAGATAATCTTCTTGGTTGGCTATCTCATGCATACATTTGATTTGCAAATATTTAGCATATGATTAATTATGCAGATTGTTGCCATGTCACTGCATTGTTACTGTTTTGCTCCTGGTGGCGAAAAAAAGTTTTTTTTCCTGTATGCTACAAATTATAACTTGTTCTCACATTCCTTAATAGCTCAGTATGTTATTAGGTTGATTTCCATGTAAAAGATCACTGGTTTGATTCAAGGAGCAGCCATGAAAAACGTTTCCCAAGAAACAACATGATCCAGCTCATTGATAGCGGTCTCTCGAACAAGAATATTGCCAAACTGCATCATGTGAATGCCATGACAGTTGGAAGAATATGAAATTAAGTCCGCCCATCCATTCAAAAGCCAAGAGGTGGGAGTCCAGGAAAAATATCAGAGTCAACAAGTTTGCTTGGCTCATCATAAGTAAGGTTTATCAGTTCTAGTGGGACAAACAAAGCCGTCGAAATGGCTTGTATGCCTCGTAATACTGAGATCACAGACATCCATGAAAGCACCGTGTGACGCATGTTGTACAAGTCTGAAATGGTGATGCAGAAAAAGGTGAAGAAGCTTCAACTTTAACATTGTCATCAGAAGCGTCAGCTCGAGTATGCAGAAAAGTACAAACAGTGGACAGTAGAAGATTGGAAATGGGATGATTTAGAGTCAATAGACTAGGCTCTGATGGGTGCAAATGGGCCTGCAAAGACACAAGGGAAAAAGGAGTTAACAGCTCGAAAATTGAAGGAACTGTAAAGTTTGGTGGAGGAAGCCTGATGATATGGGGTTGTTTCACAGCCAAAGACATTGGATACTTGACCAGGATCAATTGTGGTCTCAATGCTGAGCTATATGTGAATATCCTACAAGAAATGTTACTTTGTACACCCGAGTACTATGGCTTTGAAAAGGATGACATGGTGTTCCAGCAAGACAACGACCTGAAGCATACATCGAGATTGGCAAAGATATGGTTTGATGACAATGAAGTAGAAGTGCTGCGTTTAGTCCCAACAGTCCCCAGACCTCAACCCAATTGAACACTTGTGGGTAGAGTTGAAGAAAAAGCTGTATACATACCCAAATGAGTTGCCCAGTATGCACCAACATTGGGAATGTGTTGAAGAGACCTGGAATCAGATTTTGGTCTAGACATGCTTGAGTCTGATCCACAGCATGTCCAGAAGGATTCAGGGAGTGCTAAAAGCCAAGGATTTACAAAATACTAGCAAAATAATAAAAATTTAAATTTATATTTTTCAGAGAAAAACAGTAACAATGCAGTGACATGACAAAAATCTGCATAACTAATCTTTTGCTAAATAGTTGCCAGTCAAATTTATGTATAAGATAGCTGAGATGATTGTTTATAAAATGAAGGTAGTTTTATGCTCTAAAGGCCCTGTCACACACAGAGATAAATCTGCGGCAGATCTGTGGTTGCAGTGAAATTGTGGACAATCAGTACCAGGTTTGTGGCTGTGTACAAATGTAACAATATGTCCATGAATTCATTGCAACCACAGATCTGCCAAAGATTTATCTCCAGTGTGATGGAGCCTTAAGCTGTAGAAAATGGTGAGATATGGAACTTGAAAGTCAAAATTTCAAAACATTGTTACCCTTTTGCTTGTCAGTGTATGCACAGCAAGTGCAGTTGTTCATTCTTTTAGCATTTAAATGTTGCTTTTTCAAGCATGTTACAGAGCAGATCTGCTGTAAATAGATATTGTGCATACGTACTCATAGTTTGACTTGTCAGTAAGGGATATGACCACTAAAAGGGTCTAGGGCAGCATGAATGCCAAATAGGGCCCTGCATATAGTACAAAAAAGAAACACGGAATTACCATAAAGGTTATGTGTTAGTATGACTCTATAGGGATCAATTACAATGCTTTTACATCTTTTCTAAAACGTGAGCAGGATTTTGCAGCAAAAGGGGTAGAATTTTCAACATAAATTGATTTAAATTTTAGTGTACCGTAATTTTATTCCAGCTAAATTCTGGTGAACATATAAGTTTGTGGACATTCTGAGATTTTCAAAATGTATTGATAGATTGCATAAATTTAGCGAAGTTTACACTTTTGTTTAACCCCTTGACCTTGGTGTAACTAGAGTCTGATGTGCCCCGGTGCAAAGTTTTGGCATCACCCCCCAACATTTTGGTCAGATGAATGGGTCATTATAGCATTCTAAATCCTATAAAGACATACAAGTTGCCCACCCTCCCCATTCATTATGTAGCAATGTCCCCCATCCTGTACTAATGTCCCCTATCCTGGGCTATGTCCTGGTAAATATGTCACCGATCCTGGTAAATATGTCCGCCATACTGGTAAATATGTCCCCATTCTGTCATATATGTTCCCTATCCTGGTATATATGTCCCCATCTTGCTATATATATCCCCCATCCTGGTATATATGTCCTCCATCGTTGTATATAAATCTCCTATCCTTGTATTTATCCCCCCCCATCCTGGGCTAAACGTGGTATATATGTCTCCCATCATAGGCCCCATCCTTGAAGATTTTTCCCCCATCCTGGTGCACTTGTTGCCATCCAGATATATATCTCCCATCCTGGTATATATGTCTCCCATCTGGATTTATATGTCTCTCATCTTGGTATATATGTCTCCTTTCTGGTATATACTGGTATATATATTTTGTTTCTTGTGTCCTTCGACAGCTCTTTGGTCTTCACCATAGTGGAGTTTGGAGTGTGACTGTTTGAGGTTGTGGACAGGTGTCTTTTATAGTAATAACAAGTTCAAACAGGTGCCATTACTACAGGTAATGAGTGCAGGACAGAGGGGCATCTTAAAGAAGACGTTACACGTCTGTGAGAGCCAGAAATCATGCATGTTTTTAGATGACTAAATACTCATTTTCCACCATAATTTGCAAAACAAATCTTGCCAAATCAGACAAGGCGATTTTCTGGATTTGTTTTCTCACTTTGTCTCTCATAGTTGTGGTCTACCTATGATGTCAATTACAGGCCTCTCTCTCATCTTTTTAAGTGGCGGAACTTGCACAATTGGTGGCATACTAAATACATTTTTTTCCCCACTGTATGTCTCCCATCCTAGGCCCCATCCTAGTATATGTGTTCCTAATTCTAGTTTATATGTCCTCCATCCTGGTATATATCCTAATCCTTGGCCCATACTGATAGATATGTCCCCATTCTGGTATATAAGTCATCTATCCTTGTATATACACCCCCCATCCTGGGATAAAACTGGTATATATGCCCCCTATCCTAGGCCCCTTCCTTGAAGATTTGTCCCTTATCCTGGTATATATGTTCCTATCCAGGTGTATATGTCTCCCATCTGGAATTGTATGTTTCCCACCTTGGTATATATGTCTCCTATACTTTTATATATCTCTCCTATCCTAGACCCCATCCTGATATATATGTCCCCCATCCTGGTGTATATGTCCTAATCCTTTGCCCATCCTGGTACATATGTTCTCCATCCTGGATCCATTCTTGTATATACTGTATGTTCTCCAACCTAGTATATATGTCCCCTATCCTGGTATATATGTCCCCATAAAAAACAACACATAGCTCAAAAATGCACCAAAAATGCACCAAAATGCATGATTGTTTTGGTATCTTTTCTGCCACAAGGTGCGTTTTTTTGGTGCAGAAAATTTCTGCACCTAATCTGCAGCGTGCGCATATACCCTTATAATTATTTCACCAATTTCAGACTTTTTTCTACTAATAAAATGAAAATAAAGACTAATAAGTTTGATATCATTATAATTGTACTGACAAGTTGAATTAAGGTCCCAGGTCATTTTTACTATAAAATGAAAGCTAAAAAGAATTACCCAAAAAACAATGGTGAAATTGTGTTGCATTTTTTTGCCAATTGATGACATTGGGAATTTTTTCCCTGTGTTTCAATACCTTATATGATAAAATGGTGCCATATAAAATTTCAACTTGCCCTTACATGAATATGTCAAATTGAAGTTAAAAAAGGTATACATATTTGAATAAGGGAGGAAAAAAGAAACATGAAAAAAGAAAATCAAACTGTAATAAAGAGGTTAAGACATACAAAAAGTATAAAATAAAACCCCAAAAACTGGGAGCCAGTGATCTTAGACGATTATAAGTAATATTATATTCTGTAAGCATGTATTGTTGATCTTCTTACTTAGTTTTCTGAGTGGAGTCATGCAGCCAAATGACAGATGTGAAAGCAATAGCACATAAATAGAGCGATCATGAGACATATCAATGAGGTTACAAACAGATTGTATATACAGTAGAAAAGGCAACGCAGAAAACCCACACGACAAAGCAAGTATGTGCCATGAAAGTGGAAGAAAGGGGAGAGTCACTGACAAACTTAATGGTGTGCTAAAGAAGTGTGAGCAAGTCTCCGAGATCCAAATCATGAACTTGACTGCAAATTCACTTCAGTTTTACAACCGAGATCAGCAGACTTAAATCTTTCATTGCAGAGCAGGGATAATTTTGAACTTATATTTACCTTAGCAGATGGCAAATTAGATAATATTTTCTATCCATATATAGCATATAAATATTGCATTTGTGGCAGCAGAACATAAAGATTTACTTAGCAAAGCACAAATGAGTAATGTATAGCTACGTACACTTTCGTCTATAGCAGGGTACATCTAAATACTTACTGACAATGCACATCAATTTAGGCATATAAAAAATGTATCGGAAAATGGTCTTGGAATATATTATATATGATCATATCCCGTATAACTCCCTACCACTTCTTGGTCATATATACAGTATATACTGTAATATATATATATATATATATATATATATATATATATATATAAATAAATAACACGCCCCACCAGGGCCGTCTGGGGGACGCTCGGAACCAAGCCGCGGTTCTGGTTTTAAGGAGGTCACGGCGGCAGGGCCCGTCTCCATGACCCTGGCATTTACATGAGGAGCATTTACGGGGCATAAGTTGTGACACCACCTGTGGTCTTCGGCCAGGTATGGCCGACACTGCCTAGACGGGACTGCTGGGGCAGATGGTGACGCAGCTGAGATGGTACAGCTCCCCACAGGTGGAGCTGGGACCCCAGGGCAACCTTAGGCAGTGGTTAGCCGATGAAGTGTTTGAATAGTGCGGGGCGGGTGGCGCAGGCAATAAGCCTAGGACACAGCAGGAGGCAGTCATTAGTTTTTTGCTCACAGTTGTCAATTCCAGATTATCACATCGGGACGGTCAAGTGCTGCCCTTGAAGCGCTGAGTCCTGCGGTGATGCGATCCAGCCAATCCCCAGGTTATTTGGAGGCACAAGAATGGTGTCCCTTTCTGTCTCCCTTTCCTGGTCATCTTCCAACGCTGGCTTCGCCCTCCTGCCCTGCATTTCACACACAGTGCCCTGAGTCGGTGTCCGCAGACCCTGTTTGGGAGGCTCTTCTGCCTAATCCCCTGGTCCTCTGTGGTCACCTTTTCAGTGGATTTGCGTGTGGTTGTGGCTTCGGCATGTGAAGTTACCTAAACCTCTGGTTGTGCTAGCTGAGCCTGGTTGTTCTCCACTAGTCTAGGGGCCGATCCTCTTTGCTGCCTAGTTCCTCCACTGTGTACTGTGGTCTGTGTGCTCCTCCTTACCAGGGAATGGGGTCCCACATCTCTGGCAGAGGTACAGTACCTCTGTGGCGACTGGACCCTCAGGGGTGCCACACATTATATAATATATATATATATATATATATATATATATATATATATATATATATTATATATATATATACAGTTAGGTCCAGAAATATTTGGACAGTGACACAATTTTCGCGAGTTGGGCTCTGCATGCCACCACATTGGATTTGAAATGAAACCTCTACAACAGAATTCAAGTGCAGATTGTAACGTTTAATTTGAAGGTTTGAACAAAAATATCTGATAGAAATTGTAGGAATTGTACACATTTCTTTACAAACACTCCACATTTTAGGAGGTCAAAAGTAATTGGACAAATAAACCAAACCCAAACAAAATATTTTTATTTTCAATATTTTGTTCCGAATTCTTTGGAGGCAATCACTGCCTTAAGTCTGGAACCCATGGACATCACCAAACGCTGGGTTTCCTCCTTCTCAATGCTTTGCCAGGCCTTTACAGCCGCAGCCTTCAGGTCTTGCTTGTTTGTGGGTCTTTCCGTCTTAAGTCTGGATTTGAGCAAGTGAAATGCATGCTCAATTGGGTTAAGATCTGGTGATTGACTTGGCCATCGCAGAATGTTCCACTTTTTTACATTAATGAACTCCTGGGTAGTTTTGGCTGTATGCTTGGGGTCATTGTCCATCTGTACTATGAAGCGCCGTCCGATCAACTTTGCGGCATTTGGCTGAATCTGGGCTGAAAGTATATCCCGGTACACTTCAGAATTCAGAATTCATCCGGCTACTCTTGTCTGCTGTTATGTCATCAATAAACACAAGTGACCCAGTGCCATTGAAAGCCATGCATGCCCATGCCATCACGTTGCCTCCACCATGTTTTACAGAGGATGTGGTGTGCCTTGGATCATGTGCCGTTCCCTTTCTTCTCCAAACTTTTTTCTTCCCATCATTCTGGTACAGGTTGATCTTTGTCTCATCTGTCCATAGAATACTTTTCCAGAACTGAGCTGGCTTCATGAGGTGTTTTTCAGCAAATTTAACTCTGGCCTGTCTATTTTTGGAATTGATGAATGGTTTGCATCTAGATGTGAACCCTTTGTATTTACTTTCATGGAGTCTTCTCTTTACTGTTGACTTAGAGACAGATGCACCTACTTCACTGAGAGTGTTCTGGACTTCAGTTGATGTTGTGAACGGGTTCTTCTTCACCAAAGAAAGCATGCGGCGATCATCCACCACTGTTGTCATCCGTGGACGCCCAGGACTTTCTGAGTTCCCAAGCTCACCAGTCAATTCCTTTTTTCTCAGAATGTACCCGACTGTTGATTTTGCTACTCCAAGCATGTCTGCTATCTCTCTGATGGATTTTTTCTTTTTTTTCAGCCTCAGGATGTTCTGCTTCACCTCAATTGAGAGTTCCTTAGACCGCATGTTGTCTGGTCACAGCAACAGCTTCCAAATGCAAAACCACACACCTGTAATCAACCCCAGACCTTTTAACTACTTCATTGATTACAGGTTAACGAGGGAGACGCCTTCAGAGTTAATTGCAGCCCTTAGAGTCCCTTGTCCAATTACTTTTGGTCCCTTGAAAAAGAGGAGGCTATGCATTACAGAGCTATGATTCCTAAACCCTTTCTCCGATTTGGATGTGAAAACTCTCATATTGCAGCTGGGAGTGTGCACTTTCAGCCCATATTATATATATATATAAAATTGTATTTCTGAACATGTTTTTGTAAACAGCTAAAATAACAAAACTTGTGTCACTGTCCAAATATTTCTGGACCTAACTGTATATATATATATATACTGTATATATACATATATATATATATATATATATATATGTATATATACTGTATATATACACTACAGATCAAAAGTTTGGGGTCACCCAGACAATTTTGTCTTTTCCATGAAAAATCACACTTTTATTTATCAAATAAGATGCATAATGAATAGAAAATATAGTCCAGACATAGGTTAGAAATAATGATTTTTACTTGAAATAATAATTTTCTCTTTCAAACTTTGCTTTCGTCACAGAATGCTCTTTTGCAGCAATTCCACATTTGCAGACCCTTGGCATTCTAGCTTTTAATTTGCGGAGGTAATCTGGAGATATTTCACCCCATGCTTCCCCCCTCCCACAAGTTGGATTGGCTTGATGGGCACTTTTTGGTACCATACGGTCAAGCTGCTCCCACAACAGCTTAATAAAGTTGAGATCTGGTGACTGGGTTGGACACTCCATTACAGATAGCATACCCGCTGCCTGCTTCTTCCCCAAACAGTTCATGCTTAATTTGGAGGTGTGCTTTGCGACATTGTCCAGTTGTAGGATGAAATTGGCTCCAATCAAGCGCTGCCCACAGGGTATGGCATGGCGTTACAAAATGGAGTGATAGCCTTCCTTATTCAAAATCCCTTTTACCTTGTACAAATCTCCCAATTACTAGTGTGGCACCTTGGACAAGCCAGGGGCCACAGGCAACTACACTAACACACCCCACACTCCCGGTCAGGCACACCTAAGTCAGACGAAAACCCTTGTTGCCTCCCTCCAGGGGCTGATGATCACACCAGGGGGTGGGCCAGGTGGTTGGCCCTGCCCACCGAGGAGTTCACAGTCCTGGAGGCGGGAAAACCAGACAGTTCAGTTTAGGAAGTGAAGGTGAGAGGAGTAAAGTGGCAGCTGAGCAAACTGAAGTTGGTCCGGGTGTGTGGCCCGGACGGATCAGCAAGGTTGGCAGACGGTGGTGACCGTCTGCAGGAGTGGCCTATTGGAGCTAACCATAAGGACCGTGGACGGCGGTGGCCCGGCGGTACCGGACCGGTACGCAAAGAGAAGCCAGCACCATCCGGCAGGGGCTTACGGACCCCGGCAAGGCTAGGTGTCGCCGTGAATTTGCCAAATCCGTTAGCAAAGGGAACCTCCTGGGTTTCCCAGCAGCCAAGTCCCGACAGAAGGCAACCGTCCAACCGTTAGAGTGAAACACAGTCACCGCCAAGGCTAAAGTTCCAAGGGCCAGAGCCTGCGGGGAAAAGGGGCTCCTTCAGCCCATATCCAGGCTGGGGGAGCGGGTTACCGGTGGGAACCCATTGGAACCATACACATTTTACACAGGTGCAGTGAAAGGCAGTCACCATCAACCTGCCGGGAAGAGAAACACCGCAGCCGTCTGTGGGACCCGTCCATCCAGCCGTGTGTTTTACCAAGAACTGTGTCCTCATCATTGGCTGAGTGAGTACCACCATGCCATGCGGCACAGCACTGCCCCAGTGACCCTGCACCTTGCCAGGCCCCGTAGCCCACCTGCCATCCATCCCTACCCCATCACCGGACCCCGGGACAACCAACCCCTTACCCACGTAGAGGAGAACTAACAACCAAGCTGCTCCCTGTTACCGCTCCTGTGATCCCCGTCCAGAGCAGCGGTGGTGTCACCAATATCACCACAACCGTGGGTGGCGTCACGGACAATAACTAAATCCCTCACAATCAATCCCAACCCTTTTCACTCACGGGCGAGGAGCGCCACTCGAGTCCCCGGGATCCGGCCCACCGCTTGAGCCACCAGCAAGCAGCAGCAGCCGCAGCAGCAACGGCCGGACCCGAGCAGTGGGAGAGCGCAGCGTCCCCTCCTCCGCCCGCAACAACTTGGCGTCATGAACAGGATCCTACCGTCCTACCAACTGGTGGAAGTGCGCCTTGTGTGACCGCTGGAGGTGTCCGGCCGAAAAATTTGCGAAGCCGCCATCTTGGGCACGAAAAATTCCCGCTCGAGCGTCTCCTCGAGTAGTAGAGGCGCGAAGGCCAAAACCCCACCCCTGTAGAGGAGGAGCCGGAAAGAGACTAAGGGGGACTGATGGCGTCTGGCCGCATGTAGCCCGCGGCTATAGAAGCAGAGACGCCAGGACTCTGCAGCGATACTGGGTTCCTGGAAGACCTTACTGCCAAGATGCACCGTCCGACTACCAACAATGACGCTCCTGCACCCGGCACGGCAATGTGGCTGAGAGACCAGACCGCCCCGCTGAACAACCGTCTGCAAGCCCATATGCAGCTCCTCCTGGAGGAGTGGGAGACCGACATGGCGGACGTGGTGGCTGCTATGCAGAGACGCGAGGTGGAGGAGGACTTGGAGGAGCGGGTAAGAGAACCACGCCCCTGTATTCCTGAGGGATCGGCCACCGTGGCTGAGGAGCCCGGCCTGCACCCGCTCACCCTGCCCTCTCCCCCGCTGCCCATATTGGCTACTGCCGCTCCGCCACTAGGCCCGCTACCCGTCCAACCGGTAGCGATACCCTGCCAATCCGCCCTGGCAGACCAACTGGCTGCAGACGCGCAGGGCCGGCCTGAATCGCCCCTGTGGGAACCAACAAGATCGCGGCCCCTTAGTGAAGATGTATCGGAGGCCCCGGCCAGGATGGCACCGGGGCGCTGTGCCCGAGCCCGGGACCATGGAGTGGATGAAGGCCAGAATAATTGAGTTCAACCAACGCCAGCAGAACCAAATATGCCTTATGATGGAGCAGTGGACCAATTATTATTATTATTATTATTATTATTTATTATTATAGCGCCATTTATTCCATGGCGCTTTACAAGTGAGAGAGGGTATACGTACAACAATCATTAACAGTACAAGACAGACTGGTATAGGAGGAGAGAGGACCCTGCCCGCGAGGGCTCACAGTCTACAGGGAATGGGTGATGGTACAATAGGTGAGGACAGAGCTGGTTGCGCAGTGGTCTACTGGACTGAGGGCTATTGTAGGTTGTAGGCTTGTTGGAAGAGGTGAGGTGGAGGTGAAGATGCTGATTGCAACTACCCCGATGTACGGGATGGGAACAGATGTGACGGAGCCGACTGGTGACCCACGTCCCTATGTCCTACCAGGACCGGCCACTGCGGCTGAGGGGCCCGGCCCAGTGTCTACCCACACATCGCCCTTACCATTACTTATGGGGCGCCTCAGCGTGAACCCGCCTGACCTGCTGCCCCGTGATACTGCAGAAGGATCTGATGTGCTGAATACTGGAAGCCAGGAGGCTGCGGCAGCTGGCGGCAACCCACCTGACGCAGAGACAAGTGATGCCGAGGACTCAGAGTGATGGCAGCGGAATACCGTTGTCGTTGTCCCCCGTTGGGACCTCCAGTGTGTGTTTAAAGTTAAAATGTTTTGAAGATAAGAATGATAAGTGAATGATTTACCGAAGAGTCACCTGATTTGCTACCTGATTGTCAGCCTGCTGATTTGCACCGGTCGTTGCCGGCAACTGGTCCCCGTTGGGACCCCCTTTACAATTATGCATAAGGAACTCCTTATGAACAGGCCCGAGAACTAGCAGGGCAACCACAAACTTGTGGCTTGTAAATAATTATGATGTGGCTTTCACCGTTGCCGCCTCCGGAGAGGCAGATTGGAGGAAGGGCCCGCAGTGGAGCAGGCTGGGGCCCAGCCACCACCGGAACCGGTGGAGATCCTCTGGGGGTTTCAGGGGTTCCCCATGGACGTGGGTCCCCTGAAAAGGACAGAACCCGCTCGGGCAACTTGTGTTGGACTGGGGTCAAAGGGTGCTGCCTGTTTGCTTAGGGGCAGCATCAGGGCCAGGTTTCTTGGGTGGGAGAGAGCGGAAGCCGTAACTGTTACGCAACGTTTAAGTAAGAGTACCTCCCGATGTGGGAAGATGTTATTTTAATTGTAATCACTGTTTTACCGTTTTATCTTTTCCAGTTGTGAAAAAAAAACGGTGATGGACGGGAAGCCCGCGGACGGTCTGCATTTTACTAAGGGGGAATGTGGCACCCTGGACAAGCCAGGGGCCACAGGCAACTACATCAACACACCCCACACTCCCGGTCAGGCACACCTAAGTCAGACGAAAACCCTTGTTGCCTTCTTCCAGCGGCTGATGATCACACCAGGGGGTGGGCCAGGCGGTTGACCCCACCCACCGAGGAGTTCACAGTCCTGGAGGCGGGAAAACCAGACAGTTCAGTTTAGGAAGTGAAGGTGAGAGGAGTAAAGTGGCAGCTGAGGAAACTGAAGTTGGTCCGGGTGTGTGGCCCGGACGGATCAGCAAGGTTGGCAGACGGTGGTGACCGTCTGCAGGAGTGGCCTATCGGAGCTAACCGTAAGGACCGTGGACGGGCGGTGGCCCGGCGGTACCGGACCGGTATGCAAAGAGAAGCCAGCACCATCCGGCAGGGGCTTACGGACCCCGGCAACGCTAGGAGTCGCCGTGAATTTGCCAAATCCGTTAGCGAAGGGAACCTCCTGGGTTTCCCAGCAGCCAAGTCCCGACAGAAGGCAACCATCCAACCCTTAGAGTGAAACACAGTCACCACCAAGGCTAAAGTTCCCAGGGCCAGAGCCTGCGGGCAAAAGGGGCTCCTTCAGCCCATATCCAAGCTGGGGGAGCGGGTTACCGGTGGGAACCCATTGGAACCGTACACACTTTACACAGGTGCAGGGAAAGGCAGTCACCATCAACCTGCCGGGAGGAGAAACACTGCAGCCGTCTGTGGGACCCGTCCATCCAGCCGTGTGTTTTACCAAGAACTGTGTCCTCATCATTGGCTGAGTGAGTACCACCGTGCCGTGCGGCACAGCGCTGCCCCGCGACCCTGCACTTCGCCAGGCCCCGTAGCCCACCTGCCATCCATCCCTACCCCATCACCGGGCCCCAGGACAACCAACCCCCTACCCATGGAGGGGAGAACTAACATCCAGGCTTCTCCCTGTCATCGCTCCCGGGATCCCCGTCCAGAGCAGCGGTGGTGTCACAACCTCACCACAACCGTGGGTGGCGTTTCGGACAATAAATCACCAAAACCCAACCCCCTTTCACTCACGGGCGTGGAACGCCGCTCGAGTCCCCGGGATCCGGCCTATCGCTTGAGCCACCACCGAGCAGCCGCAGCAGCAGCCGGACCCGAGCAGTGGGAGAGCGCAGCGT
This sequence comes from Anomaloglossus baeobatrachus, assembly GCF_048569485.1. Taxonomy (NCBI): domain Eukaryota; kingdom Metazoa; phylum Chordata; class Amphibia; order Anura; family Aromobatidae; genus Anomaloglossus; species Anomaloglossus baeobatrachus. Next base: position 483,451,462 of record NC_134358.1, read on the forward strand.
CCTCTCCTCCGCCCGCGACACTAGCACCAAAGCAACCCCAGAGCATCACATTACCTCCACCATGCTTGACAGATGGCATCAGGCACTCTTCCAGCATCTTTTCAGTTATTGTGCGTCTCACAAATGTTCTTCTGTGTGATTCAAGCACCTCAAACTTCGATTCATCTGTCCATAACACTTTTTTCCAATCTTCCTCTGTCCAATGTCTGTGTTCTTTTGCCCATATTAATCTTTTGCTTTTATTAGCCAGTCTCAGATATGGCTTTTTCTTTGCCACTCTGCCCTGAAGGCCAGCATCCCAGTCACCTCTTCACTGTTGACATTGACACTGGTGTTTTGCGGGTACTATTTAATGAAGCTGCCAGTTGAGGACCTGTGAGGCATTGATTTCTCAAACTAGAGACTCCCACCTACAAAGAAGGGAGAGGTCTGTAATGTTTATCGTAGGTGCACTTCAACTATGACAGACAGAATCCCCCCTAAAAAATCCAGAAAATCACATTGCATGATTTTTAAATAATTAATTTGCATTTTATTACACCAAATAAGTATTTGATACAATAAAAAACAGAACTTAAAGGGAACCTGTCACCGGAATGTTTCCCTATATGCTGTGGTCACTACCTGTAAGCTCTTATATACTGTATATAAGAGCCCAGTCCCCTCTGTAGAACGTACAAAAACCTTTATAATACTCACCTAGGGGCGGTCTGGTCGGATGCATATCACTGCTCTCGGTCCGGCACCTCCTCCATCTTGTGCAATCGCTGTCCTCCCTCCCAGCCCCATATGCATAATGCATCCTGCATCATTCATACCGAGGCCTCCATTGCACTCCTGCACAGGTGCACTTTGACCTCCAAGGCTAAGGGCAGAGCAAAGTACTGTAGTGTACATGCGCAGATGGTCTTTGACCTTTCCTCGCACCTGCGCATTACAGTACTTTGCTCTGTCCTCAACAGGGCAGATCAAAGTACGCATGCACAGGAGTGCAATGGCAGCCCCTGTGTTACACTTAAAGATGTATCAAGCATCGCTGGGCATGGCACATGACACTCAGTGTGGATGACGTAGGACACATCATGCAGATGGGGCTGGGAAGCAAAACCGCAATCACAGAGGAGGGGGGAGGTGCCAGACTGAGAGCAGCGACATCCATTGGACCAGACCGCCCCTAGGTGAGTATAGTAAAGCTATTTTTTACGTTCTACAGAGTGGCCTGGGCTCTTATATACAACATTCTGGAATGCTGTATATAAGAACTTATTAGAGTGGCCGCAGCTCATAAGGGAAAAACCTGGTGACAGGTGCCCGTTAATATTTGGCACAGAAACCTTTGTTTGTAATTACAGAGGTCAGACGTTTCTTGTAGTTCTTGATCAAATTTGCACACACTGCAGCAGGGATTTTAGCCCACTCTTCCATATAGATCTTTCAGGTTTCATGGCTGTCCCTGGGCAACATTGAATTTCAAATCTCTCCAAAGATTTTCTATTAGGTTAATGTCTGGAAACTGCTTAGGCCACTCAAGGACCTTGAAATGCTTCTTACTGAGCCACTCTTTAGTTGCCCTGGCTGCGTATTTCGGGTCATTGACACGCTGGATGCCACAACCCATCTTCAAGTCTCTTACTGAGGTAAGGAGGTTGTTGACCAAAATCTTTTGATAGATGACCTCATCCATCCTCCCATCAATACAGTACCCCCTTTGCAGAAAAGCACCAATAAAGTATGATGTTTCAACCCCCCATGCTTCACAGTTGGGCCGGTGTTTGTGTCGTTGTACAAATACTTCCCTTCCTCTAAAAACAGCGAGTGGCATTGATACCAAAAAATTCCATTCTGACTACATGACTGTCTCCCTTGCCTCTTCTGGATCATCAAGATAGTCATTCGTGAACTTAAAATGGGCTTGGAATGTGCTGGTGTCAGCATGAGGGCTTGCGTGCCTTGCAGGATTTTAATCCATTACAGTGTAGAGTGTCATTAACGGTAATCTTTGAGACTGTGGTCCCAGCTCTATTCAGGTCATTGACCAGGTCCTCTTATGTAGTTCTGGGCTGATTCCTGACCTTTCTCAGAATCATACTTACCCCATGAGGCAAAATCCTGCATGGAGCCCCACACCGAGTAAGATTGATACTCCAGCATACTCCATCCAGGACTATATGCAGGAGTTTTTTGCCCACCAAAAAAATTACGTGGGCTTCACCATATTTTTGTATGCTAGCCAAGTACAGCAGGCAGCTACGGGCTGCCCCCAACCCCCAGCTGCCTATTTGTACCCGGCTGGTAACTAAAAATATAGGGAAGCCCTTTTTCTTTTTAATTATTTCATGAATTTCATGAAATAATTAAAAGAAAAAGGCCGGGGGCTTCGCCCAATTTTTGTGTCCGGCGAGGTACAACTAGGCAGCTGGGGATTGGAATCTTCAGCGCAGGGTGCCCAATCTTTCTGGGCACCCCTGCTGCGAATTGCAGTTAGCAGCCGCCCCCAGAAAATGGCGCTTTCATACAAGCGCCATCTTCTAGCGCTGTATCCAACTCTTCTAGCTGCCCTAGTGATGGGTGGTTTGCTGGGTAATAATGGGGTTAGGGCTAGCTGTATATTATCAACTGGCCCGAAGCCCGAAATTCATGGTGTCATGCCAATATTAGACATGGCCACCATGAATTTCTAGTACAGATAAAAAAGAAACACAACACATAGAAAAATATTTTTATTAGAAATATAACACAACACAATTAGTGACTCCATCTTTATTGCAATAAAGAACACCCTCCGCAGTAATCCTGGGTCAAAAGTCCTGCGCCGTCGAATCCGGATCCAATATCATCTGATCGGTTTGCTGGAAGGCGAAGCGATCAGAGGATGTGACAGGTTCAAGGGCCTGAATCACATGACACAGCAGCTGATTGTATAAACGGCTTTTATACAATCAGCTGATGCATCGGTGCAAAAAAAAAAAAACTAACCACTTCTGTGCAGACTCCTGTCCGACAGCAGCAGCTGATAGTTTAGTCGGCTGGGTGGTAAAAAGCTGGCCTCACCGCTCGACTTATAGTGTCAGCTGATTCCGTCAGGTGACCACATCAGCTGATCATCGCCAGGTCTGAGAGAGAGAAAAGAGAGAGAGAAAAGAGAGAGAGAAAAAAGAGAGAAAAGAGAGAGAGAAAAGAGAAAGAAAAGAGAGAGAAAAGAGAAGAGAGAGAAGCGGAAAGAAGAGAGAGCGGGAGAGAGGAGAGAGAGGAGAGAGAGAGAAGAGAGAGGAGAGAGAGAAGAGAAAGAGGAGAGAGAATAGAGAGGGAGAGAGAGAGAAGAGAGAGAGAAGAGAGAGAGAGGAGAGAGAAGAGGAGAGAAGAGAGCGAAATAAGAGAGAGGCGAGAGAGAGAAGCGAGAGAGAGGAGAGAGAAGAGAGAGGAGAGAGAAGAGAGAGCAATGCAGCCTCGTTCTGTGAACTGCTCCGATTTTAGAGGTGTGCCCCGCGGCTCACAGCTGATGTCCGGCTCCTCCCCTCAGTGCATAATTAAATTTAATTATAATTATAAATAAATTATAATTTAAATTCTTTACTGGGACGGCTGGGGCTCGAACTCGTGAACTAATTCTCCTTAGGCAGTAGCTCTACCCATTGAGCCACTGCCTCAAATGAAAAGCATAGGAAGATTTGGTAATCTTGACCTCTGTATTGCAGTAGAGAATCCAGAAGTGGATTATTCAGCTACAAAGAGGAGAGAGAGAGGGAAAAAGAGAGAAAAAGAGAGAGAGAGAGAAAAAGAGAGTAAAAGAGAGAGAGAGAAAAAGAGAGAGAGAAAGAGAGGGAGAGATAAAGAGAGAAAAAGAGAGAGAGAGAGAGAGAAAGAGAGAAAAAGAGAGCGAAAAAGACAGAGAGGGAGAAAGAGAGAAAAAGAGAGAGAAAGAGAGAAAAACAGAGAAAAAGAGAGAGAAAGAGAAAAAGAGAGAAAGAGAGAAAAATAGAGAGAAAAAGAGAAAAAGAGAGAGAGGGAAAAAGAGAGAGAAAAAGAGAGAGAAAGAGAGAGAGGGAGAAAGAGAGAAAAAGAGAAAGAGAGACAAATAGAGAAGAAGAGAGAAAAAGAGAGAAAAGGAGAGAAGAGAGAGAGAAAAAGAGAGAAAAAGAGAGAGAGAGAAAAAGAGAGAGGAGAGAGAGAAGAGAGAGAAGAGAGAGAATAGAGAGAAAAGAGAGAGTGCAGAGAGCAATGCAGTCTCATTCCGTAAACTGCTCCGATTGTAGAGGTGTGTCCCGTGGCTCACAGCTGATGTCCGGCTCCTCCCCTCATTGCATAATTAAATTAAATTATAATTATAAATAAATAATAATTATAATTTACAATTAAATTAAATTCTTTACCATGACGGCTGGGACTCAACGCGTTCTCCTTAGGCAGTAGCTCTACCCATTGAGCCACTGTCTTTAATGAAAAGCATAGGAAGATTTGGTAATCTTGACCTCTGTATTGCAGTAGAGATATATCACATGGAGGCACTACCTGAGTGAAGTCTCCGGTGACAGCGCGGCTCACGTCAGTTGCTGCGTGGATCTGACACAGAGCGCTCGTGTTCTACGGCGCTCCCTGTCAGCTTCATGTAGCAGAGCTGAAAGCGTCATGTGGATTACTTCAGACCTGGATTGCTGTTTGGGGATTAATAAAGATGTAAATGAGGTTTATTTTGTCTTTTATTCCAAATAAAGGATTTTTCATTGTGTGTGTTTATTTACTTTCACTTACACGTTAATCATGGAAGGTAGCTCGGGGAGACGCATGCCATGATTAACCCCTTATTACCCACGTTTGCCACCGCACCAGGGCAATTCGGGATGTATCGGGTAGAGTCCTGGGACTGTCACATCTAATGGATGCGGCAATTCCGGGCGGCTGCTGGCTGATATTGTTAGGGTGGTGGGCTCCCCATAACGTGGTGCTCCCCATCCTGACAACACCAGCCTCCAGCTGTGTGGCTTTATCTTGCCTGGTATCAAAATTGGGGGGAACCGCAGGTTTTTTTTATTATTTATTTAACTGCACGATATAGACACGCCCGCCGGCGGCTGTGATTGTTTGCAGTGAATCATGAATGGATGAGAAAGTCGGGTTTAACACTGCGCTAAAACCATGAAGCCAAACGATGTGATGAATTCTTTGCTATATTTTCTTTATTTAGGCCAAGTCTACGCGTTTCAAAGGCATGTCCGCCTTCTTCATCAGGACAAAGGAAAAAACAGCATGATACCAATTGCTACTTGGGGATACATATATATTGAAAAAGAGGCTCCACACCTACACAGGTGATGTCAGTCAGGGAGTGGCTGAACATCACGTGTGTGAATAACAGAAAGCAGTGGAGAAAAAAATGGAAGAAACAGAAAGAAAAAAAAAAAAAAAATGTGCTTTATTTATAAAGCTTGCGCCTAAAAATACATAAAAATATAATGTCAGGTCGCTGCCAAAACAATCAGCAAGAAGGTGCAAAAATATTTCAGCAAGAAGGTGCGAAAATATATATATGTATAATACTGGAGATGATCCAGCAGTAAAAAAAAAGGGGGGTTTATGCTTTAATAAAAACAAATGTGCTTTATTTGTAAAACTTGTGCCTAAAGATACATAAAAATATAGTGTCAGATCGCTGACAAAAACAATCAGCAAAAAAGTGCAAAAATATATATATGTATGATACTGGAGATGATCCAGCAGTGAAAAAAGGGGGTTTTTTTTCGAGGTACAAAAATGTGAAAAAAAGGGGGGGTGGGACACACTGGTTTTTGCTTTAATAAAAAACAAATGTAAAGAAATGTGCTTTATTTGTAAAGCTTGCGCCTAAAAAATACATAAAAATATAGTGTCAGGTCGTTAACAAGACAATCAACAAAAAAGTGCAAAAAAAAATATATATATGTATAATACTGGAGATGATCCAGCAATGAATTCTAAGCCTGCATTGTTTGCCAGATTCTAAGCCTGCATTGTTTGCCAGATAAGACCCTATGTGCGCTTTTTTCTCCACAGCATTTTGATTCTTACACCGTTTTTTGGCTTTGAGACCAAAAATCCTTTCCAGTGGAGTGCAGCTGCAAGGGTTTATTTTAACCATCATCAGTATGGATTACTTTGACAACCGCTTATCCTCTAGAGAGAGGCTTATCCAACGTACTGTTGGGCAACAAGAAGATTTTGATATAGACGTGGACCCACCATCTCCTTTTTCTGAGGAGGACTCAGCAATTATGAGAAAATTATTCCATTGCTTGGAAGATATCCTAAAGGAGGAACTTCATTTCAGCCTTGATGCGAGGTTCCTCTCCATTTACATGGAAGAGAGACTCTGTCCCAGAGGCTTAAGGATCCAACATACCTCACCTTTCCCCCAGGACTTGTCTTTCACCACTGAATGGGATAAACTCCTAATGGACTGCATGCAAGGTATGCTCCTTTGTTTATACAAAAAAAAGGGATAGCATAGCCACGGCATGCATTGATAAAATTTCTGCTTTATATAAGGACTTAATTCGTTATAATTCACATCCAGAATATAAGTACCTTAATTCTGACATTAATACTCGCCTAACCCAGCTGGAGCATGATACTATCATTCGTAAATCTAAAAAAATCCAGAGAGACAGGCAGGACTGCGTCTCTAAAGCTCATACCAATACTACAATTAATTCCAGCCCAATTAGAATACCTAAATCCAGGAGACATAGTTCTACTAACAGTAGAAATTTTGTTAATAGTAAATTTCATAAACCTTTGAGATCAGACCCTTCTAAGGACCGTGATCTGGCAAAAACTGCAGTAAATCCATCAGCTGCCACAATTTCATCCCTCCCTAAAAAAACTTATAGGAAAATTCCTGACACTATAGATCAGTTAGCGAGTGAGGTTTTTTCACGAGTGGGCACTGCACAAAATTCCATTTCACCTGGTAAATCCCAGTCCACCAAAGACACCAGTGTGCCCCCTTTGGAACCCAACCCCAGGGATCCAAATGAGATACGGGAACATTTAGCAAATATTAGGCTTCAGATTGAGAAAATCAGAAAGGAGAGGGACCTCTCTGAGTCCCAAGGGTTAAAAATTTCAGCATCAAATACTGAGAATACACAGGACTTTGATTTTATAGATTTACTCAATCTATCTACTCATGAGGATTCCCCTCCAACACCAGGGGCGCAGGAGATATCTGTTTCACAGTCTGCTGGTACATCTTCAAATGACAACCCCATGACTCATAAAGTCATAACAATTGATAATACTCTTAAAGCCACTCCACTGGTTCCTTTTTTGCCCCCAGTTCATGCCAACAAAGAAAATCTGATAACAGATTTCCTCATACCCAGGGGTTCCACGAAAAAAAGAAAAAACACTTTAGAGGAGTTCGAGCAGGTCGCCGGCTCCAGCAAAAAAGAAATCAGATTAATTTAGATTTGAAAATAGCTAATAACACCAAGAACATCTTTAACCTCTCCAGTTATGAGTTGAATAAATGGGAAATATCAGTACTCCAAAAAGGCCTCTCCTATTGCCCTTCATATCAATCCAAGGACTTTGATGTGTTTTTAGATGTCCAAAATTATATCAGAAAATTGACTCTAAAGAGGCATTTTTTATTAAATAGTAATACTCCCCCCATTAGTGACACGAATACTCTTCCAACAGATCTCCCCTTTGTCCACACTATTGTCAAACCCAAATCAAAATTCTACCCCACAGGGAGCAAAGGTCATCACATCAAGACTTTTAGTGACTTAGTTTTGACAGACCTCAAGGTGTTCATGAATACCAAAAGAAATTTGCAGCATAACCTCTCCCATAAAGAGAGATTGGCACTCAAAAACCTAAAAAATAATCGAGAAATTGTCATCAGATCGGCCGATAAAGGGGGAGGCATTGTCGTCCAGAACAGGGACGATTATGTAAATGAGGCCTTAAGGATACTCTCTGATCCCTTATACTATCAGACAGTAGAATGGGGGAAATATGATTCTGCTGTCATAGCCTATAAGGGTTTAATACAAAAAGCCGCTGATAATAATATTTTGAATTCATCTGAAAAGAGATTTTTACAGATTGATAGTTTTAATGTAGCATTTTTTTACCATCTGCCTAAATTGCATAAAAATCCGGTAAACCCCCCTGGACGCCCTATCATCTCAGGCATCAATTCACTCACAGCAAATTTAGCGGCATATGTGGATCAATTACTGCAACCGTATGTGATGGATTTAGGGAGTTATCTGAGAGATTCCTCCCATCTCATAAACATAATCAAAGATATTCCTTGGAAACAATCGTATCTCTTTGTAACTGTTGATGTTTCCGCATTATATTCAAATATTGCCCATGATTTGGGTCTTTTCAGTCTATGGTTTTTTCTCACCAAAGATAGCAGGTTTCCTGCAATCCAAAAGAGGTTCCTTTTTGGAGGCTATGAGCTTCATTTTACATAACAATTTCTTCACGTTCCTAGATAAACTTTACCATCAATATCTGGGTACAGCGATGGGATCAAAAGCAGCTTGTTCGTATGCAAATTTATTTATGGGACTATTCGAGAACCTCCATATACTGGATGGTAGTCATGTAAACAGTATTGTTGTCTACAAAAGATTCATAGACGATCTGTTTTTTATATGGGATAATGAACAAAACAATATTGATTCCTTTCTTGCTTTGTTAAATGAAAATACTTGGGGTTTGAATTTTACATCAACTGTCCATGATAAGACAATTCATTTTTTAGATCTGACACTTTATCATCAAAACAGCCGTATTCTTACCAAGACTTATTTTAAACAGGTGGACACTAATAGCTATATAAATTTCAATAGCGAACACTATGATAAATGGTTGCTCAATATACCGGTAAATCAATATAAAAGGATAAGGAGAAATTGCACAACAGATGAGGATTTCTCTGATCAGGTTGCCATTTTAAAAGAGCGGTTCTTGGAGAAAAAATATCCCCGTAATTTAATCAAAAAAGCCTTCACTACCACAAGATCTTTAAAACAAAAGGATTTGCTTGTTTCTAGGAAAGTTTTCCAATCCGATAATAAAGCAGACGGCGCGAGCCCGATTGTTAATGATTTTGCCCTCAATTTTATTACTACTTACAGCAGTGACAATTTTAGGATTAAAAAATTTTTTTCAAAACACTGGGATATACTTTTAAATGACCCCATTTTAATGGGCATTTTACCCTCCCAACCGGGTTTTACTTTTAGGAGAGCTCCTACTATTAAGAATATTTTAGCTCCCAGTAGACTTAAAGATGCTAGGAGCTCTAACACTACAACCCCTGTAATGGGGTCATTTAGATGTAATGCAAAAAACTGTCTCTGCTGCAAGATCATCGGTCATAATAAGATATCGTTTTGTTCGCACGTGGGTGCTGAGATTTTCCCTATTAAGGATTATATGACCTGCCAGACCGACCATGTCGTTTACTTATTGGATTGTATCTGTGGTAAGCAGTATGTGGGGAGGACTTGCCAGGCATTGCACAATAGGTTAAATTCTCACCGACATAACGTCAAGATTGGATATATGTTGCACAGTTTATCTAGACATTGTGCTTTATTTCACAATAAGATGATGTCCTGTACAATCACCCCTATTGAACATATTCCCTCAGATATACCAAATTGATTAGAATTATTAAGCAAAAAAGAGACCTTTTGGATCCATAAGCTCAGTACTCTAAAACCGCATGGGCTCAATGAATTGACCGATCTGTTTTATTAATCCTCACTTATTATTTAAAAAAAAAAAAAAAAAAAAAAAAAATTTTTTGGATTTTTTTAATGGTTTATGTGAAATAAATTCCCAACAAATATTTTTTGGATATATATTATATATATTTCTTTTACATTTTCTAATGCGGTCTGCATAAACATGAAGTTTTTATACACCCAGTTTTTATCCTAATATAATAAGGACATTTTAATTTTTATATATGTATTTTTCCCCATTTTATTAAGATACTCCAAAAATTCCTTCCCCCTTCCCCAGCTTTCATTATAAGGTGGGATTGTATGTTTTTATATACAACTTTTCATATATATCCTTTTATCTGTTGGTTGTGATAATTAATTTATTTGGTTTCAGCGTGTTTCTTAAAGGTTTTTACTCTTTATTAGTGATGAGCGAGCATGCTTGTCACTACTCGGTGCTCGCACGAGTATCGCTGTACTCGGGCTGCTCGGCGGGGACCGAGTAATCTCGCGATACTCGTGCTGTACTCGTGGTCTTCATTTCTGCATGTTGGCGCTCTTTTGAGAGCCAGCCCTCATGCAGGGATTGGCTGGCAGACCACTGCAATGCCACAGCCCTGTTAGTTGTGGAATTGCAGTGATTGGCCGGCCTGCACAGCGTGACCGAGCCTTTATACCGACCGGCGCGCTGTGCTCTGCTCACAGCTATTCAGACATTCAGTGTAGGGAGAGTGTCGCTGATTCAGGGAAAGCTTTGCGGCCCTTTATAGCTTTTTCAGTTGCAGGGCTGCAAACAGTGTGACCAAAAGTCCTTCTCAGGACTATTCTAGTTGTATACAGGCAGGGTATAGCCAGGTCGGAGTACAGTAGCAGAGTCCTTCTCAGGACTACTGTTGCTATATACAGGCAGGGTATAGCCAGGTCTGAATACAGGCTAGTGACCAAAAGAGTCCTTGTCAGGACTATTGTACCAGTATACAGGCAGGCAGGCAGGCAGGGTAGTGGTGACCGTATACCAGCCTTCATCATATCTGGGGCTGGTGTACACAGTGTAAAACAGTCCAGATAGTGTCTGACTTGTCTGTAATTGTCGCTCCCCAAAAAAACCTGTTAGGTTATTATTGCGTCCGTGCTTGGTTTTTAAAACCGCACGTGTGTGCCTGTTGGTGGCAGCGTACAGGTGCACTTGTGTGCAATTTCCACACACTTTGATATAACGCACAAGTAGTGAATATACACGTCAGCAGTGCACAGCATTGCAAAATGCGCAAGGGCATTGGCAAGGAACAAGGAAGTGGACGTGATGGTGGTGCAGGCAGAGGCCGAGGTCGTGGGCAAGCTCTAATTTCGCCACAACAAAGGGCCACATCTAGTCGCTCGCACGTCCTGTCCCAAATTCTTGGGGACCGCAGCAGTACACCGCTCTTGAACCAAGACCAGTGTCAACAGGTTGTTAGTTGGATAGCAGATAATGCTTCCAGTCAGATTGGCACCACCACAAACACTCTGTCTTCCACACGGTCAAGTGTCAGTAGCCGTGATACTGCACCGCACATTTCTGAACCTGATCCTCCTTCCTACCACCAGGCTGAGTACACGTCCTCCTCGGACATTAATGATCCCACACTTGGACACTCGGAAGAGCTGTTCACGTTTCCATTCACACATTCTGGCCTCTCGCCAGCTCATATTGAAGTGGGTCATGAGGAGATCGTCTGTACAGATGGCCAAATATTTGAGCAGCCACGTTCTCACGAAGTTGGCAACGTGTCTCAACAAGTGGTGGACGATGATGAGACACAATTGTCAGCAAGTCAGGAGGAGGAGCAGGGTGCGGAAGAGGAAGACGACGTGGTGGATGATCCAGTAACTGACCCAACCTGGCAGGAGGATATGCAGAGCGAGGACAGCAGTGCACAGGGGGAGGGAGGCGTAGCATCACAACAGGCAGTAAGAAGCAGGGTGGTGGCCCCAGGCAGAAGTCAGGCAACCGTTCCCCGGAACAACACGACGACACAAGGTGCCTGTACAAATGTTAGGTCTTCCCGAGTCTGGCAGTTTTTTAAGTTGGATCCAGATGATTCAAAAAAGGCCATTTGCAACACCTGCCGTGCCAGCATCAGCAGGGGTACCAAAACTAGCAGCCTGACCACCACCAGCATGATCAGGCACATGTCAGCCAAGCACCCGACTTTGTGGGAAGTACAACAGAGTCGAGGAGCAGTGCTTGCTGATGTCACTGCTACGTCTTCGCTGGTTGTGCATGGGAGCCAATCCTCTGTCCATGCTGCCTGCGAACAAGCCTCCTCCACTCCTGCACCTGCAGTTGCCTACGCAGAAAGAACACCATCATCAAGCACGTCCTTGTCCCAGCGCAGCGTTCAGTTATCCATTCAGCAAACCTTTGAACGCAGGCGCAAATACACTGCCAACACCCCACATGCCACAGTTCTAAATGCTAACATTTCGCGACTGCTTGCGCTGGAAATGTTGCCTTTTAGGCTGGTGGAGACTGAAGCATTCCGTGACCTGATGGCGGCAGCTGTCCCACGTTACTCGGTCCCCAGCCGCCACTATTTCTCCCGGTGTGCCGTCCCCGCGTTGCATAACCACGTGTCACAAAACATCACACGTGCCCTGAACAACGCTGTTTCACCCAAGGTCCACCTAACCACAGACACGTGGACAAGTGCTTGTGGGCAAGGCCGCTACATCTCGTTGACGGCACACTGGGTTAATATTGTGGAAGCTGGGACCCAGTCTGAGCGAGGGACGGAACACGTCCTCCCCACACCAAGGTTTGCAGGCCCTACCTCAGTCAGTGTTTCACCCACACTCTACAGCTCCGGAATGTCATGCTCTTCAGCCTCCTCCTCCTCCTGCGCATCCTCATCCACTGTGCCCTCCACACCAGTCACAAGCTGGAAGCACTGCAGCACTGCCTCGGCGAAGCGGCAACAGGCTGTGCTGAAGCTAATCTGCATAGGTGACAAACCCCACAATGCAGAAGAGCTGTGGACAGCTCTGAAACAGCAGGCAGATCACTGGCTCACACCTCTGAACCTAAAGCCAGGAAAGGTCGTGTGTGACAATGGCCGGAACCTGGTGGCGGCTTTGAGGCGAGGCCAGCTGACACATGTTCCATGCGTGGCCCATGTGCTCAACCTCGTGGTTCAGCGGTTTATAAAGTCATACCCAGAGCTGTCTGATCTACTGGTAAAAGTTCGCCGCCTGTCTGCACATTTTCGAAAGTCACCTACTGCTTCAGCCGGCCTTGCCGGCTTTCAGCGCCGTTTGCATCTTCCGGCTCACAGACTGGTGTGTGATGTCCCCACGCGTTGGAATTCAACTCTGCACATGTTGGTCAGGATATGTGAGCAGAAGAGGGCAGTTGTTGAGTACCTGCATCACCTAAGCCGTCGGGAAATGGGTCAAACTCCACACATAACACCTGAGGAGTGGAGATGGATGTCAGACCTATGTACCATCCTCCAAAACTTTGAGGACTCCACCAAGATGGTGAGTGGTGATGACGTCATTATTAGCGTCACCATACCGCTACTCTGCCTTCTAAAACGGTCTCTGCTGAAAAACAAACATGATGCATTGCAGGCGGAGCGCGATGAGTTGCAGCAAGAAACAGTAGTGGGTGTGGGTGATAACACACAGCCCAGCCTCGTCTCATCACAACGTGCAGTGGAGGACTATGACGAGGAGGAGGATGAAGACATGGAGCAACTCTCCGGCCAAATTGAGGATATGACATGCACACCAGTCATATCCTCGGTTCAGCGTGGCTGGCCAGAGGACAGGGTAGATGAGGAGGAGGAGGAGGAGGAGGAGGAGGACAGCATGTTCAGTCATCTTGTTGGTCAGGCTACTGAAGTCCTGGCTGTTAAGAGTCTGGCGCACATGGCTGACTTTATGGTAAGCTGCCTGTCTCGTGACCCTCGCGTTAAGAACATCTTGGCCGACAATCATTACTGGTTGGTAACACTGTTAGACCCACGCTACAAGGAGAACTTTTTGTCTCTTATTCCCGTGGAGGAGAGGTCAACCAAAATGCAGCAGTTTCGGAAGGCCATACTCACGGAAGTAGGCAAAGCATTCTCCTCACAAAACGCTAGCGGCATAGGTCATGAATCAGTGGACAACCGAGGCGTACAGCCGAGAGAGGCACAAGTCCAATCCGCCAGAGGTAGGGGAACAGTCTTTAAGATGTGGGACAGTTTTCTCAGCCCCTCACGTACCACAGCCCCTGAGGTGCGGGGTAGTGCCACAAGAAATCCTAAGTTTGCCCAGATGCTGAAGGAGTACCTTGCAGATCGAACAACAGTACTCCGACATTCCTCTGTGCCTTACAATTATTGGGTATCCAAGCTGGACACGTGGCATGAATTGGCTCTCTACGCCTTGGAAGTCCTGGCCTGCCCTGCTGCTAGCGTTTTGTCAGAGCGTGTTTTTAGTGCCGCAGGTGGAATCATTACAGATAAACGCACCCGCCTGTCAACTGAAAATGCTGACAGGCTGACTCTGATCAAGATGAACAAGGGTTGGATTGGGCCAGACTTCACCACACCACCAGCAAATGAGAGCGGAATTTAAAGTTTGCCATGTACCTCCACTCACCCATGGGTACACACTTCTGGACTTTGGATAATCGCTGGACTCCTCCTTCTCCTCATGCGCCACCATGATGATGACCGTTACAAATTGCAATACTTAGGCCTTTGTTTCAGGTATACCCCCAGTGGTAAATTTTTTCGCCCATTCTTTGCAGAATGGACATTACAACGACAGGAGACCCGCTCCTTTGCAATGGGAACAATGTTTTGAGGCCCTCATGCACGTCTCTACCCAGGGACAACGTGGAGCCTCCCAATTTTTGGCTGCCCTGCCTAAGGGCTATACTATAATACACCCACTTCCTTAAAATGGACACTTAATGTTTTGAGGCCCTCATGCACGTCTCTACCCAGGGACAACGTGGAGCCTCCCAATTTTTGGCTGCCCTGCCTAAGGGCTATACTATAATACACCCACTTCCTTAAAATGGACACTTAATGTTTTGAGGCCCTCATGCACGTCTCTACCCAGGGACAACGTGGAGCCTCCCAATTTTTGGCTGCCCTGCCTAAGGGCTATACTATAATACACCCACTTCCTTAAAATGGACACTTAATGTTTTGAGGCCCTCATGCACGTCTCTACCCAGGGACAACGTGGAGCCTCCCAATTTTTGGCTGCCCTGCCTAAGGGCTATACTATAATACACCCACTTCCTTAAAATGGACACTTAATGTTTTGAGGCCCTCATGCACGTCTCTACCCAGGGACAATGTGGAGCCTCCCAATTTTTGGCTGCCCTGGCAAAGGGCTATACTGAAATAGACCCACTTCCTTACAATGGGCACTTCAGGTTTACAGGCCATCATGCACGTCTCTATCCAGGGACAATGTGGAGCCTCCCAATTTTTGGCTGCCCTGGCAAAGGGCTATACTGAAATAGACCCACTTCCTTACAATGGGCACTTCAGGTTTACAGGCCATCATGCACGTCTCTATCCAGGGACAATGTGGAGCCTCCCAATTTTTGGCTGCCCTGGCAAAGGGCTATACTGAAATAGACCCACTTCCTTACAATGGGCACTTCAGGTTTACAGGCCATCATGCACGTCTCTATCCAGGGACAATGTGGAGCCTCCCAATTTGTGGCTGCCCTGGCAAAGGGCTATACTGAAATAGACCCACTTCCTTACAATGGGCACTTCAGGTTTACAGGCCATCATGCACGTCTCTATCCAGGGACAATGTGGAGCCTCCCAATTTGTGGCTGCCCTGGCAAAGGGCTATACTGAAATAGACCCACTTCCTTACAATGGGCACTTCAGGTTTACAGGCCATCATGCACATCTCTATCCAGGGACAATGTGGAGCCTCCCAATTTTTGGCTGCCCTGGCAAAGGGCTATACTGAAATAGACCCACTTCCTTACAATGGGCACTTCAGGTTTACAGGCCATCATGCACGTCTCTATCCAGGGACAATGTGGAGCCTCCCAATTTTTGGCTGCCCTGGCAAAGGGCTATACTGAAATAGACCCACTTCCTTACAATGGGCACTTCAGGTTTACAGGCCATCATGCACGTCTCTATCCAGGGACAATGTGGAGCCTCCCAATTTTTGGCTGCCCTGGCAAAGGGCTATACTGAAATAGACCCACTTCCTTACAATGGGCACTTCAGGTTTACAGGCCATCATGCACGTCTCTATCCAGGGACAATGTGGAGCCTCCCAATTTGTGGCTGCCCTGGCAAAGGGCTATACTGAAATAGACCCACTTCCTTACAATGGGCACTTCAGGTTTACAGGCCATCATGCACGTCTCTATCCAGGGACAATGTGGAGCCTCCCAATTTGTGGCTGCCCTGGCAAAGGGCTATACTGAAATAGACCCACTTCCTTACAATGGGCACTTCAGGTTTACAGGCCATCATGCACGTCTCTATCCAGGGACAATGTGGAGCCTCCCAATTTGTGGCTGCCCTGGCAAAGGGCTATACTGAAATAGACCCACTTCCTTACAATGGGCACTTCAGGTTTACAGGCCATCATGCACGTCTCTATCCAGGGACAATGTGGAGCCTCCCAATTTGTGGCTGCCCTGGCAAAGGGCTATACTGAAATAGACCCACTTCCTTACAATGGGCACTTCAGGTTTACAGGCCATCATGCACGTCTCTATCCAGGGACAATGTGGAGCCTCCCAATTTTTGGCTGCCCTGGCAAAGGGCTATACTGAAATAGACCCACTTCCTTACAATGGGCACTTCAGGTTTACAGGCCATCATGCACGTCTCTATCCAGGGACAATGTGGAGCCTCCCAATTTTTGGCTGCCCTGGCAAAGGGCTATACTGAAATAGACCCACTTCCTTACAATGGACACTTCAGGTTTACAGGCCATCATGCACGTCTCTATCCAGGGACAATGTGGAGCCTCCCAATTTTTGGCTGCCCTGGCAAAGGGCTATACTGAAATAGACCCACTTCCTTACAATGGGCACTTCAGGTTTACAGGCCATCATGCACGTCTCTATCCAGGGACAATGTGGAGCCTCCCAATTTGTGGCTGCCCTGGCAAAGGGCTATACTGAAATAGACCCACTTCCTTACAATGGGCACTTCAGGTTTACAGGCCATCATGCACGTCTCTATCCAGGGACAATGTGGAGCCTCCCAATTTGTGGCTGCCCTGGCAAAGGGCTATACTGAAATAGACCCACTTCCTTACAATGGGCACTTCAGGTTTACAGGCCATCATGCACGTCTCTATCCAGGGACAATGTGGAGCCTCCCAATTTGTGGCTGCCCTGGCAAAGGGCTATACTGAAATAGACCCACTTCCTTACAATGGGCACTTCAGGTTTACAGGCCATCATGCACGTCTCTATCCAGGGACAATGTGGAGCCTCCCAATTTTTGGCTGCCCTGGCAAAGGGCTATACTGAAATAGACCCACTTCCTTACAATGGGCACTTCAGGTTTACAGGCCATCATGCACGTCTCTATCCAGGGACAATGTGGAGCCTCCCAATTTTTGGCTGCCCTGGCAAAGGGCTATACTGAAATAGACCCACTTCCTTACAATGGGCACTTCAGGTTTACAGGCCATCATGCACGTCTCTATCCAGGGACAATGTGGAGCCTCCCAATTTTTGGCTGCCCTGGCAAAGGGCTATACTGAAATAGACCCACTTCCTTACAATGGGCACTTCAGGTTTACAGGCCATCATGCACGTCTCTATCCAGGGACAATGTGGAGCCTCCCAATTTTTGGCTGCCCTGGCAAAGGGCTATACTGAAATAGACCCACTTCCTTACAATGGGCACTTCAAGTTTACAGGCCATCATGCACGTCTGTATGCAGGGGCATTGGTGAACCTCACAATTTTGGACTGCCCTGGCAAAGGAAAATACTACAAAGACTCACTTCCTCAAAATGGGCACATTAGACTCAAGAGGCCTTCATGTACGTCTCTTCTCAGGGACATCGGAGTGCCACACAATGTTTTCACGTAAAATCTTTCATGTATTAATCTCAAAAAGTAACATACACCAGCTCTATCTCACTATAGGGTATGTGCCCTTAACATTTCTGCCATGAAAAATCATTTTGGGGTCATTTTGGAAGGTTTTCTGGTGAGTCCGTAAAAATGGCGTGAAACGCGGACAAAATTGTTCACAGCTGTGACTTTTGAGTGATAAATGCTTCAAGGGGTCTTCCCCATGCTGTTGCCATGTCATTTGAGCACTCTTCTGAGACTTTTGTGACATTTTTAGGGTTTCTACATGCTGCCGGGGGGTCATTTCACAAAAATACTCGGGTCTCCCATAGGATAACATTGGGCTCGTTGCTCGGGCCGAGTACACGAGTATCTTGGGAGGCTCGGCCCGAGCTTCGAGCACCCGAGCTTTTTAGTACTCGCTCATCACTACTCTTTATATTATATTCATATCTATTGTATGTATTTATTTAAATGTGATACCATCAAACACTGTTTTTTGCCCTTGGATGGATGAATACAAAATTTGATCTTTATATTTGTCTCACTCTCCAGAAACTATCTTCTTTATTCTTTTCATATTTGATCTACCCCCTTTTTCACTCACTGTATTTTGTTCCGGCCCGTTCTCTATGCCGACATGAATTCTTTTCACCCTGCTCCTTCATGCGCACGCATGCGCAGATCACTTTTTTCCCACGCTTTGAACTCATTTCACCCCTTTCAGCACTTCACATAGCACGTTGGAGTTTTTTTTTTTTTTTTTTTTTTTTCCCCTATGCCCGTGTGTCCTATTTTTCTTTCACTTTCTTGTACCTCACAAAACCCCTTTTTTTCACTGCTGGATTATTTCCAGTATCATACATATATATATTTTTGCACCTTTTTGCTGATTGTTTTGTCAGCGACGTGACACTATATTTTTATGTATTTTTAGGCGTAAGCTTTACAAATAAAGCACATTTTTTTACATTTGTTTCTATTAAAGCAAAAATCCGTGTGTCCCATTTTTCTTTCACATTCTTGTACCTCACAAAACCCTCTTTTTTTCATTGCTGGATCATCTCCAGTATTATACATATATATATTTTTTTTTTTTGCACTTTTTTGTTGATTGTCTTGTTAACGACCTGACACTATATTTTTATGTATTTTTTAGGCGCAAGCTTTACAAATAAAGCACATTTCTTTACATTTGTTTTTTATTAAAGCAAAAACCAGTGTCCCACCCCCCCTTTTTTTCACATTTTTGTACCTCGAAAAAACCCCCCCTTTTTTCACTGCTGGATCATCTCCAGTATCATACATATATATATTTTTGCACTTTTTTGCTGATTGTTTTTGTCAGCGATCTGACACTATATTTTTATGTATCTTTAGGCACAAGTTTTACAAATAAAGCACATTTGTTTTTATTAAAGCATAAACCCCCCTTTTTTTACTGCTGGATCATCTCCAGTATTATACATATATATATTTTCGCACCTTCTTGCTGATATATTTTTGCACCTTCTTGCTGATTGTTTTGGCAGCGACCTGACATTATATTTTTATGTATTTTTAGGCGCAAGCTTTATAAATAAAGCACATTTTTTTTTTTTTTTTTTTTCTTTCTGTTTCTTCCATTTTTTTCTCCACTGCTTTCTGTTATTTACACACGTGATGTTCAGCCACTCCCTGACTGACATCACCTGTGTAGGTGTGGAGCCTCTTTTTCAATATATATGTATCCCCAAGTAGCAATTGGTATCATGCTGTTTTTTCCTTTGTCCTGATGAAGAAGGCGGACATGCCTTTGAAACGCGTAGACTTGGCCTAAATAAAGAAAATATAGCAAAGAATTCATCACATCGTTTGGCTTCATGGTTTTAGCGCAGTGTTAAACCCGACTTTCTCATCCATTCATGATTCCCTGTTGCATCATCGGGGCTGCTGCTTGACCATTTTCTGCATACATAGGAGTTGTGCCTGTCACAACTTCCATAGGTGAGCACCTGTTTTCATTTTCTAAGCCTGCATTGTTTGCCAGATAAGACCCTATGTGCGCTTTTTTCTCCACAGCATTTTGATTGTTTGCAGTGAAACAGCTGTCACTCATCGTGGGGGCGTGTCTGACTACAACCAATCATGGGCGCCGGTGGGAGGGTAAAGCAGGGAATACCAGATTGAATAATGAACGGCAGCCATTTTTAAAAGAGGAAAAGCTGCCGTAGCTTTGTGACAACCAAGCAGCGCCGCACCCTTGATCGGTGAGTAGGAAAGAGAGAGGAATTGTGCTCGGGACGCAGGGCGCATGCAGATACACAACGTGCGCACATATCCTTACTGTGAAAAGCCACGCTTTTGGTGATCGAACCGTTATCGAACGGTAACTCGAACTGCTGAACTTGAAGCAAATCGTTCGAGTTCGTCGAACGGCTTGAACACCGCCCAAAATCCCTCGAATTTGAAATTGGCGAACGGTTCGAATCAAACATCGCTCAACTCTAGTAATAATGAGGAATTGCTCAGGAAAAAAAGTATTAAATACATAGAGAAGGAGAGGTGCAATCTATCAGTAATTAGAAAGCAATCCTGACACTTAGTCAAAAATAATATCAGCTGGTTAAACTGATGACCTATTAAAAGATTTCTCATCACCAAGGTGCCACAGAAGAAACATCTCATGATGGGTAAAACTAATGAGCTGTTTAACACCTTTGTCACCCTATTATTGCAAAACATACTGATGGCATTGTTTATAGAATAATTTCTAAACTACTGAAGGTTCCAGTCAGTACTGTGTGTTAACGCCATAATCCAGAAGTGGAAAGAAAATCATTTCAACATAAATCAGACATGAGACGGTCCTCGAGATTTCAGACAGAGGAGTGAAAAGAATTATCAAATGTTGTCCAGGAGTCATTAGCCACCTATGAAGATCTACAGAAAGACCTAGAATCAGCAGATACAATTGTTTCAAAGAAAATAATAATGCACTCAGCCTCCATGGCCTGTATGCACGCTCACCACACAAGACTCCATTACTGGATAAAAAGCCGGTTCAAGTGCATTCAATGTTTGCTCAATAACATTTAGACAAGCCTGTGAAATACTGGGAGAATATAATCTGGTCAGATTAGACCAAAATTGAACTCTTTGGAAGCCTTAATACACACCATGTTAAGAGGCCAAAAGGCACTGCATATCACCCCAAAAACACTATATCAACAGTGATGTTTGAAGGTGGATAGATCATGGTGTGGAGCTGTTTTCAGCATACAGCACTGGAACACTTCATATAATTGTAGGAAGGATTTATGGACAAAGGTACCCAGACATTCTTGATAAAGATCTGCTGCCATCTACCAGGATGATGAAGATGACTCTGGGGAGGACATTTCAGCAAGACAATTATCCCAAACACACAGCCATGGAAACTCTCAATTGGTTTCAGAGAAAGAAAATAGATCTGCTAGAATGGTCAAGCCAAACACCTGACCTGAGTCAAATAGAAAATGTATAGAAGGAACTAAAGCTCACAGTTCATAGAATGAGCCCACGGGACCTTCAGGATTTGAAGAGTGTTTGTGTGGAAGAACGAACCAAAATCACACCTGAGCAATGCATGCAACTAGTTTTCCCATACAAGGGGCATCTTAAAGCTGTCATCACCAAGAAAGTCTTTTGTACAAAGTACTAAAAAAAATTCAAGAATTGTGGTCAATACCATTCCCCTGTGTCATTTCTCGTTCATTATTACACATCACTAAATGTATGTACATCTATCTTTTGATTGCTTTGCCTATGTGGATTGGGTGGGTTGTTAACGACATCTGGTAAGAAATTAATCTAACAGCATGTTTAAAAACATTTTTACTTAAAAAATTGGGGACGTGTTCAATAGTTATTAACCCACCGTATATACAGTATATCACAAAACTAAGTACACCACTCACATTTTTGTAAATATTTTTTGATATCTTTTCATGGGACAACACTGAAAATATGACACTTTGATACAATATACAGCTTGTATAACAGTTAGTGATGAGCGAGCATGCTTGTTACTACTCGGTACTCGCACAAGTATCACTGTACTCGGTCTACTCGGCCGGGACCGAGTAATCTCGCGATACTCGTGCTGTAATCGTGGTCTTCATCCCTGCATGTTGGCGCTCTTTTGAGAGCCAGCCCTCATGCAGGGATTGGCTGGCAGACCACTGCAATGCCACAGCCCTGTTAGTTGTGGAATTGCAGTGATTGGCCGGCCTGCACAGCGTGACCGAGCCTTTATACCGGCGGGCGCGCTGTGCTCTGCTCACAGCTATCCAGACAGTCAGTGCAGGGAGAGTGTCGCTGCTTCAGGGAAAGGTTTGCGGCCCTTTATAGCTATTTCCGTATCAGGGCTGCAAACAGTGTGACCAGAAGTCCTTCTCAGGACTATTCTAGTTGTATACAGGCAGGCAGGGTATAGCCAGGTCGGAGTACAGTAGCAGAGTCCTTCTCAGGACTATTGTTGCTGTATACAGGCAGGGTATAGCCAGGTTGGAATACAGGCTAGTGACCAAAAGAGTCCTTGTCAGGACTATTGTAGCAGTATACAGGCAGGCAGGCAGGCAGGCAGGGTATATAGCCATTCCTAGTGGTGACCGTATACCAGCCTTCATCATATCTGGGGCTGGTGTACACAGTCTAAAACAGTCCTGATAGTGTCAGACTTCTCAGCAATTGTCGCTCCTAAAACCTGTTAGGTTCTTAGTGCGTCCGTGCTTGCATTTAAAAACCGCACGTGTGTGCCTGTCGGTGGCAGCGTACAGGTGCACTTGTGTGCGTTTTTACCAAACTATTATATAACACACAAGTGTAGTGTATAATACACGTCAGTCAGCAGTGGCTGATAGTGTCAGAGTTCTTAATTTTTGCTCCTAAAACCTGTGTTAGGTTCTTAGTGCGTCCGTGCTTGCATTTAAAAACTGCACGTGTGTGCCTGTCGGTGGCAGCGTACAGGTGCACTTGTGTGCGTTTTTACCAAACTATTATATAACGCACAAGTGTAGTGTATAATACACGTCAGTCAGCAGTGGCTGATAGTGTCAGAGTTCTTAATTTTTGCTCCTAAAACCTGTTAGGTTCTTAGTGCGTCCGTGCTTGCATTTAAAAACCGCACGTGTGTGCCTGTCGGTGGCAGCGTACAGGTGCACGATTTGCACAAACTTTGATATAACGCCCAAGTCTAGTGAATACACGTCAGCACAGCATTGCAAAATGCGCAAGGGCGTTGGCAAGGAACAAGGAAGTGGACGTGATGGTGGTGCAGGCAGAGACCGAGGTCGTGGGCAAGCTCTAATTTTGCCACAACAAAGGGCCACATCTAGTCGCTCGCACGTCCTGTCCCAAATTCTTGGGGACCGCAGCAGTACACCGCTCTTGAACCAAGACCAGTGTCAACAGGTTGTTAGTTGGATAGCGGATAATGCTTCCAGTCAGATTGGCACCACCACAAACACTCTGTCTTCCACACGGTCAAGTGTCAGTAGCCGTGATACTGCACCGCACATTTCAGAACCTGATCCTCCTTCCTACCACAAGGCTGAGTACACGTCCTCGGACATTAATGATCCCACACTTGGACACTCGGAAGAGCTGTTCACGTTTCCATTCGCACATTCTGGCCTCTCGCCAGCTCATGTTGAAGTGGGTCATGAGGAGATCGTATGTACAGATGGCCAAATATTTGAGCAGCCACGTTCTCACGAAGTTGGCAACGTGTCTCAACAACGGGTGGACGATGATGAGACACAATTGTCAGGAAGTCAGGAGGAGGAGCAGGGTGCGGAAGAGGAAGACGACGTGGTGGATGATCCAGTAACTGACCCAACCTGGCAGGAGGATATGCAGAGCGAGGACAGCAGTGCACAGGGGGAGGGAGGCGTAGCATCCCAACAGGCAGTAAGAAGCAGGGTGGTGGCTCCAGGCAGAAGTCAGGCAACTGTTCCCCGGAACAACAACACGACACAAGGTGCCTGTACAAATGTTAGGTCTTCCCGAGTCTGGCAGTTTTTTAAGTTGGATCCAGATGATTCTAAAAAGGCCATTTGCAACACCTGCCGTGCCAGCATCAGCAGGGGTACCAAAACTAGCAGCCTGACCACCACCAGCATGATCAGGCACATGCCAGCCAAGCACCCGACTTTGTGGGAAGTACAACAGAGTCGAGGAGCAGTGCTTGCTAATGTCACTGCTACGTCTTCGCTGGTTGTGCATGCGAGCCAATCCCCTGTCCATGCCGCCTGCGAACAAGCCTCCTCCGGTCCTGCACCTGCAGTTGCCTACGCAGAAATAACACCATCATCAAGCACGTCCTTGTCCCAGCGCAGCGTTCAGTTATCCATTCAGCAAACCTTTGAACGCAGGCGCAAATACACTGCCAACACCCCACATGCCACAGTTCTAAATGCTAACATTTCGCGACTGCTTGCGCTGGAAATGTTGCCTTTTAGGCTGGTGGAGACAGAAGCATTCCGCGACCTGATGGCGGCAGCTGTCCCACGTTACTCGGTCCCCAGCCGCCACTATTTCTCCCGGTGTGCCGTCCCCGCATTGCATAACCATGTGTCACAAAACATCACACGTGCCCTGAACAACGCTGTTTCACCCAAAGTCCACCTAACCACAGACACGTGGACAAGTGCTTGTGGGCAAGGCCGCTACATCTCGTTGACGGCACACTGGGTTAATATTGTGGAAGCTGGGACCCAGTCTGAGCGAGGAACACGTCCTTCCCACACCAAGGTTTGCAGGCCCTACCTCAGTCAGTGTTTCACCCACACTCTACAGCTCCGGAAAGTCATGCTCTTCAGCCTCCTCCTCCTCCTGCGCATCCTCATCCACTGTACCCTCCACACCAGTCACAAGCTGGAAGCACTGCAGCACTGCCTCGGCGAAGCGGCAACAGGCTGTGCTGAAGCTAATCTGCATAGGTGACAAACCCCACAATGCAGAAGAGCTGTGGACAGCTCTGAAACAGCAGGCAGATCACTGGCTCACACCTCTGAACCTAAAGCCAGGAAAGGTCGTGTGTGACAATGGCCGGAACCTGGTGGCGGCTTTGAGGCGAGGCCAGCTGACACATGTTCAATGCGTGGCCCATGTGCTCAACCTCGTGGTTCAGCGGTTTCTAAAGTCATACCCAGAGCTGTCTGATCTGCTGGTAAAAGTTCGCCGCCTGTCTGCACATTTTCGAAAGTCACCTACCGCTTCAGCCGGCCTTGCCGGCTTTCAGCGCAGTTTGCATCTTCCGGCTCACAGACTGGTGTGTGATGTCCCCACGCGTTGGAATTCAACTCTGCACATGTTGGTCAGGATATGTGAGCAGAAGAGGGCAGTTGTTGAGTACCTGCATCACCTAAGCCGTCGGGAAATGGGTCAAACTCCACACATAACACCTGAGGAGTGGAGATGGATGTCCGACCTATGTACCATCCTCCAAAACTTTGAGGACTCCACCAAGATGGTGAGTGGTGATGACGCCATTATTAGCGTCACCATACCGCTACTCTGCCTTCTAAAACGGTCTCTGCTCAAAACCAAACATGATGCATTGCAGGCGGAGCGCGATGAGTTGCAGCAAGAAACAGTAGTGGGTGTGGGTGATAACACACAGCCCAGCCTCGTCTCATCACAACGTGCAGTGGAGGACTATGACGAGGAGGAGGATGAAGACATGGAGCAAATCTCCGGCCAAATTGAGGATATGACATGCACACCAGTCATATCCTCGGTTCAGCGTGGCTGGCCAGAAGACAGGGTAGATGAGGAGGAGGAGGAGGAGGACAGCATGTTCAGTCAACGTGTTGGTCAGGCTACTGAAGTCCTGGCTGTTAAGAGTCTGGCGCACATGGCTAACTTTATGGTAAGCTGCCTGTCTCGTGACCCTCGCGTTAAGAACATCTTGGCCGACAATCATTACTGGTTGGTAACACTGTTAGACCCACGCTACAAGGAGAACTTTATGTCTCTTATTCCCGAGGCGGAGAGGTCAACCAAAATGCAGCAGTTCCGGAAGGCCATACTCACGGAAGTAGGCAAAGCATTCCCCTCACAAAACGCTAGCGGCATAGGTCATGAATCAGTGGACAACCAAGGCGTACAGCCGAGAGAGGCACAAGTCCAATCCGCCAGAGGTAGGGGAACAGTCTTTAAGATGTGGGACAGTTTTCTCAGCCCCTCACGTACCACAGCCCATGAGGTGCGGGGTAGTGCCACAAGAAATCCTAAGTTTGCCCAGATGCTCAAGGAGTACCTTGCAGATCGAACAACTGTACTCCGACATTCCTCTGTGCCTTACAATTATTGGGTATCCAAGGTGGACACGTGGCATGAATTGGCTCTCTATGCCTTGGAAGTCCTGGCCTGCCCTCCCGCTATCGTTTTGTCAGAGCGTGTTTTAAGTGCCGCAGGTGGAATCATTACAGATAAACGCACCCGCCTGTCAACTGAAAATGCTGACAGGCTGACTCTGATCAAGATGAACAAGGGTTGGATTGGGCCAGACTTCACCACACCACCAGCAAATGAGAGCGGAATTTAAAGTTTGTAACGGGAATTTGCCATGTACCTCCAGTCACCCATGGGTACACACTTCTGGACTTTGGATAATCGCTGGACTGCTCCTCCTTCTCCTCATGCGCCACCATGATGACCGTTACAAGAGTTAGGCCTTTGTTTCAGATATACCCCCAGTGGTAAATTTTTTCGCCCATTCTTTGCAGAATGGACATTACAACGACAGGAGACCCGCTCCTTTGCAATGGGAACAATGTTTTGAGGCCCTCATGCACGTCTCTATGCAGGGACAACGTGGAGCCTCCCAATTTTTGGCTGCCCTGCCAAAGGGCTATACTACAAAAGACCCACTTCCTTCCAATGGGCACTTCAGGTTTACAGGCCCTCATGCACGTCTCTATCCAGGGACAACGTGGAGCCTCCCAATTTTTGGCTGCCCTGCCTAAGGGCTATACTACAAAAGACCCACTTCCTTCCAATGGGCACTTCAGGTTTACAGGCCCTCATGCACGTCTCTATCCAGGGACAACGTGGAGCCTCCCAATTTTTGGCTGCCCTGCCTAAGGGCTATACTACAAAAGACCCACTTCCTTCCAATGGGCACTTCAGGTTTACAGGCCCTCATGCACGTCTCTATCCAGGGACAACGTGGAGCCTCCCAATTTTTGGCTGCCCTGCCTAAGGGCTATACTACAAAAGACCCACTTCCTTCCAATGGGCACTTCAGGTTTACAGGCCCTCATGCACGTCTCTATCCAGGGACAACGTGGAGCCTCCCAATTTTTGGCTGCCCTGCCTAAGGGCTATACTACAAAAGACCCACTTCCTTCCAATGGGCACTTCAGGTTTACAGGCCCTCATGCACGTCTCTATCCAGGGACAACGTGGAGCCTCCCAATTTTTGGCTGCCCTGCCTAAGGGCTATACTACAAAAGACCCACTTCCTTCCAATGGGCACTTCAGGTTTACAGGCCCTCATGCACGTCTCTATCCAGGGACAACGTGGAGCCTCCCAATTTTTGGCTGCCCTGCCTAAGGGCTATACTACAAAAGACCCACTTCCTTCCAATGGGCACTTCAGGTTTACAGGCCCTCATGCACGTCTCTATCCAGGGACAACGTGGAGCCTCCCAATTTTTGGCTGCCCTGCCTAAGGGCTATACTACAAAAGACCCACTTCCTTCCAATGGGCACTTCAGGTTTACAGGCCCTCATGCACGTCTGTATGCAGGGTCATTGGTGAACCTCAAAATTTTGGACTGCCCTGGCAAAGGAAAATACTACAAAGACTCAGTTCCTCAAAATGGGCACATTAGACTCAGAGGCCTTTATGTACGTCTCTTCTCAGGGACATCGGAGTGCCACACAATGTTTTACGTAAAATCTTTCATGTATTGATCTCAAAAAGTAACATACATTAGCTCTATCTCACTTTTGGTTATGTGCCCTTAACATTTCCGCCATGAAAATTCATTTTGGTGTCCGTAAAAATGGCGTAAAACGCGGACAAAATTGTTCACAGCTGTGACTTTTGAGTGATAAATGCTTCAAGGGGTCTTCCCCATGCTGTTGCCATGTCATTTGAGCACTCTTCGGAGACTTTTGTGCCATTTTTAGGGTTTCTACATGCTGCCGGTGGTCATTTCACAAAAATACTCGGGTCTCCCATAGGATAACATTGGGCTCGTTGCTCGGGCCGAGTACACGAGTATCTTGGGAGGCTCGGCCCGAGCTTCGAGCACCCGAGCTTTTTAGTACTCGCTCATCACTAATAACAGTGTAAATTTGGTGTGCCCCCTGTAAGTAAATCAACACACTTAATGTCTAAACAGCTTGTGCCAAGAGAGAGTACACCCCTTAGTCAAAATGGCCAATTTGTGCCTAATTAGCCATTTTCCCTCCCTGGTGTCATAAGACCATTTTTTGGTGCTTCTTCAAAAGAGCTTGAACAGCACCATCTTGAAACTCCAGTCTAAATTAAAATATTTTCCTGGGAGTGACCTTGCTGATATACGGTAATATAATTTCCTTGTGTATTGGTGCTGTACCCATTCTTGCCATGGTGTATCACCTGTGACATTAATCTGTCTCCTACAACCTTAACTTTGTCACAGAGTTTGCCTTTTTTTCACCCAATTTTATGCCTCTTAATTCCGCTTTACACGCAACGACATCGCTAACGAGATATCGTTGGGGTCACAAAATTCGTGACGCACATCCGGCCTCGTTAGCGACGTCATTGCGTGT
This sequence comes from Anomaloglossus baeobatrachus, assembly GCF_048569485.1. Classification (NCBI taxonomy): domain Eukaryota; kingdom Metazoa; phylum Chordata; class Amphibia; order Anura; family Aromobatidae; genus Anomaloglossus; species Anomaloglossus baeobatrachus. The sequence goes on from NC_134358.1 coordinate 483,480,055, forward strand.
GACACCTACGAGCGATTGCAAACGATGCAAAATACTCACCAAATCATTGATTGTTGACACGCCGTCCATTTCCCAAATATCATTGCTGATTTTGGACGCAGGTTGTTCATCGTTCCTGAGGCAGCACACATCACTATGTGTGACGCCCCGGGAACGACGAACAACAGCGTACCTGCGTCCTCGGGCAATGAGGTGGGAGTGACCTTCATGCGGCTGCTCTCCGCCCCTCCACTTCTATTGGTTGCCTGCTGTGTGACGTCACTGTGACGTCGCACGAACCGCCCCCTTAGAAAAGAGGTTGTTCGCTGGCCACAGCGACGTTGTTAGGCAGGTAAGTACGTGTGACACGTACATCCGATATTGTTCGAAACGGGCAGCGATATGCCCGTGATGCACAAACGATGGGGGCGGGTGCGATCGCTAGCGACATCCCTAGCGATGTCGCAGCATGTAAAGCGGCCCTTACACAGATAGTTGTTTCAATTAATGATTATGTTTCAATCTAAATTTGAAAATAATGACCCTTATAACCTGTTTGGATTTTATTAATCACTCATACATCTGACTAAAACCTCTCAAAATCCCTAACTTTGTGCTAATGTACCTAAAAATATCAATGTTGTTTTGAAAATAAAGGGTAGTCATACAAATGTTGGTTTGATTTAGATTTCTCATTTTTTATTCAATTTACATTTTATTGATTGAAACTGTTAACATTTCGATTTTTTAGGGCATTCTAAGGGTGGCTTTACACGCTGCGACATTGCTAGCCGATACTAGCGATGGCGAGCGTGATAGCACCCGCCCCTATCGTTATGCCGATATTTGGTGATTGCTGCCGCAGCGAACATTATCACTACGGCAGCGTCACACGCACTTACCTAGTCGGCGGCGTTGCTGTGACTGCTGAACAATCCCTCCCTCAAGGGGGAGGGACGTTCGGCATCACAGCGACGTCACTAAGCAGCCGGCCAATCAAAGCGGAGGGGCAGAGATGAACGGGACGAACATACCGCTCACCTTCTTCCTTCCTCATTGCTGGCATGTGGCAGGTAAGGAGAGGTTCCTCGTTCCTGTGATGTGTGCTGCTGCAGGGACGAGGAACAACTTCGCCCAAGCGACAGAAGCGATAATTGGGAGCGGACCCCCATGCCAACGAGGAGTGATTTTGGAAATTTTTGCAACGATCCAAAATCACGCCTAGGAGTCACACACAACGAGATCGCTACAGCGGCCAGATATGCGTCACAAAATCTGTGACCCCGATGAGATTGCTGTAGCGATCTCGTAGTGTGTAAAGCCCGCTTTACTCTGCAGCATTTTTCCACACCTTCCTAAAACTCATACACTTTATTGTATACAGGTTAGAGGGGCATATGACATATATGGCCAATTGATAGAATTCATCAAGTTTCCGATATACACATATTTGAAGCTGTCCCTTGGATAATTATGGATTATAGCTAAGTGAGAAAACAAGCAAGAGATTGTGTAAGGACAAAAATATATAAATAAGTTCCAAATTATCATCCATTATGAACCACTTTGATAAAATGGCTACTTTTTATGTATATTCCCTCTATCTTAATAAGTGTATATTATTTAGTATTTATCAGTAGAAATGAGTGGACCCGTGTAAGTTTGGTTCAGCGGGGTTATCTGAACTTTAAGATCGGATTGGAACCCAGACTTGACCTGAAACCCAATGGAAGTCCCTAATTGGGCAGTTTGGGTCTCAAACTACATGCAGTCTGTCATAAGCAGATCACTTCCGGGGAAAGTGGGAGGGCAAGGTTTTTCCTTTTGTTTTGGTGCACACTATATCCGATCATGCTGGTACCCCCAGTGTGAGCTGTTAAAATACTGCAAGCTTCTCGCCCTGACCAGAGCACCGAGCATGTTGGAGGTGAAAACGAGGGCTATTGTAGTCGCAGCAGAGGCTTCTGGGCCGCAGCGCAGCCCAATATGAACACCTTGTGCCCCAGACGCCAATCTGATGCAATAAAACAATAAAATTCCATTTACTTGCTGAAACATTAACTCAGACACTTACAAGTTTATTTTTGTCACTGGAACTGTACTTTGCAGGTTCACACACAAAATTTCTTCACGCAGTATGCGGGCACAACATTTACCCCCGACTAAGTTTCCCATAGCAATGGTTACAATATTCACTTTACAGGCCGACTACTTCCCTGGTACTTGAATCTTCTTGAAGATCTCTAAGCCCCTCATCTTCTCTAATCATGTCATTGTACGTTAGCAGGTTCAAAAAGTCCTTTTAGCACACTTCATCCCACCCACAGGGATTTAGCTTTCGCCAGTGAAGGGGCCTATTACGACAACACTCCTGGGCTTTCATGTTTGGTTTCCACCCTCCCTTTAGGGTCACACTGTCTGTCTTTAGAGGGGATTCTTTAGATATCATTCCAGGGAAACAGACTTAACCCACTCTGGGAATGCAGTTACAATCAGTCCACTCCACCGCTAGGACCCTGCGTGGGATCCAAGTTTGACCCGAAGGTCCGGCCAAATTGTATTCAACGGGCTTCTTGCCTGCTTCACCTCCTGCAGCTGCAGCTTCTTATCTCTTTTTCTTCACTGGGTCTCTCCTAGCCTCTTCCTAATACTTTCCCTTTTTATAAACTACACTGCTCCCTGCATTTAATCCTTTTCTACCAGAAGGTACCAGGTAAGCGATCACTACACTATGGCCATCTAGTGGCCGTAAAAAAGTTAAAATAATTATTTGTTACACATAACACAATACATTTTCTTATGGGGGTGGCAGAGCCCTAGACTCCCCTACCCAAACACAGCGATGATCACGCGAGTGGTGTTCATACGTAATGCTCCCAAACTCTGAACCCAAACACTGTTTTTCTTGTAAAGTCTGTGTTTGGTATGAACACCAAACACGGAACCTTGGGTTCACTCATCTCTTTTTAGCAGTATTTCTCACTATTAGTAAATTTAGCCCACCAAGCTCTTGTCACAGAATAACAAACTTACTGGCCTTCATAATATATTCCTTTTTAATATTTCCTTGATTGAGGACAGCGACTGCAAGAAATAAAATTTATTTCATTGGCGTAGGAGCCACGTGGAGTATTTTGTTAATTTAAAAGGATGGCAGATGAATGATGAGGAAAAGTTATAGGAAAAGATGCTCTAAAATTATTATTTTATGGTGAATGCATGTATTAATTAAATCAGACATGTCAAAAGACCGATTCTTTTAACCCCTTCATGACCCATGACATACATGTGCGTCATGGATCGTGCAAGGTTACTCCCCGCGATCCGTGCACATTTCAACGATTTCAATAGCTAACATGTGTGCCTGCTAGTCACGAGTGGAATTGCTTCCACCCGCGACTATTAACCCCTTACATCTCGCTGTCAAAATCTGACAGCGAGAAGTATATGCACGCCACCATTACCCAGCCAGATCGGAAGTCATGTGACGTGATCTCCTGACTTCCAGTGGTTGCCATGGAAGCACAGGGTCATGTGATGACTCCTGTACCTATCATGAGTCACTTTCTCTCTCATTGAGAGTAAAGCAGCATATCTGCAGATCTCAGCTATGTAGCTGTGATCTGGAGATATGGAAAAGCGATCAGATTTCTGATCGTTATAGTCTCCTAGGGGGACTAGTAAAATAAAAAAAGTTAAAAATAGCTTTAAGAAATTAAAAAAACTAAAAGTTCAAATCCCCTCGAATTCGCCCCATTGAAAATTTAAAGGGTTAAAAAAATAAAAAATATTCACACATTTGGTATCGCCATGTTCAGATATGCCCGATTTATCAAAATATAAAATCAATTAATCTGATCGGTAAACGGCATAGTGGCAAAAAACTTCCCAACACCAAAATTACGTTTTTTAGTCGCTACAAATTTTGCGCAAAATGCAATAACAGGTGATCAAAATGTAGCATCTGCACAAAAATGGTACAGGTAAAAACGTCAGCTCGAGATGCAAAAAATAAGCTGTCACTGAGCCATAAATACCAAAAAATAAGAATGCTACGGGTTTTGGAATATGGCGCAAAACGTGCGCCACTCTTTTAGACAAATTTGTAAATTTTTTTTAACCCCTTAGATAAAAGTAAACCTATATATGTTTGGTGTCCACAAACTCGCACCGACCTCAGGCATCACATCGACACATCAGTTTTATCATAAAGTGAACATGGTGAATAAAATATTCCGAAAACTATTGTGCGATCGCCCTTTTTTTTGCAGTTGTTCCACACTTGAAATTTATTTGCTGTTTTCCAGTACACTATATGGTAAAACGTATGGTTTCATTTAAAGGTAAAGCTCGTCCCACAAAAAACAAGCCATTATATGGCAAGATTGACGAAAAAATAAAAATGTTACGGCTCTCGGAAGAAAGAGTGGAAAACAAATGGAAAAACGCCCGAGGGTGAAGGGGTTAAGATTGTAAGTTGGGAGTGTTGACTTAACATTACACAAGTAAGATAAATACTGGAAAATACTTAAGCTACAACTAAGACAAGTCATCCCATTCAAATTTCTGCTTATTTGCCATAATTTTTAGCTTTTGGTGGTTTTATGAATCATAAGTTGAGATAATATTTTTCATTTAATTGTAAAATACTTTTTTGACGTAATGGAAATTTTTCTGTGTATCTCTTCCTAAACAGAAATTATATTATATTCTTAAAGGGAAGAAGGTATCAATTCATAAGTGCAATTAACACCCCCAGAAGTTTTAGCTTAATGTAAGATATCAGCTAGGACTAGGTATAGAAATTAGTTAAGAGAGGATTGTATGATATTAGAAAAAAATAACATCAGCCTTTAATTGCTGCGCAGCCTCATTTACTTTATACCACAAAGAGCCCATGGCCAAAAGGTGTATAAATTCTAGTAGAGGTGATATCTTTTTGACTGCTGGGGGCCAACCTACCCCATTTGATGTTGATTTCTTAAAAGCTTTTATTCCCTGAACATCCATAAATATCTACGGTTATCTTTTTGCTTAGTCATTTAAAGGGGAAACTGTCAGAATGATACTGATACGCCCTTACCCCAAATTGTTAGTTATGAAATCTGTTGCTCCCTCACAATAAAAAAACCAAACTATTGTTTTCATGTGTAAATGAGTCTAAAGTACTCAGGGTGTGTTAAAGCACTTTACAAGCCTCTGCTTTACCAACTCTATTCCCTGTCCAGCTCTATCTTCTTCTGCTGGACTGTCAGCACACTGGCCATGTATAATGTGGTTTATTAATTTAATTATGTGACTAAGTTCAGGGCACCATGTATGTTGCCACTAGGGGGAGCTAAGCTTAAGTGGAACAGTATATAATGTAAAGCCATAGATTAAATCCAACAATTGGCACAGCAGTCTCAATACTGATGATAACAATCATGAAAACTTATAAGAATGTAGGGTGATATATATAAACCCCACTTGTAATTGGTGAAAGAAAAACATAAGAATGTATAACAAAAAAAACTGGGTACTTTTACATAGTTATATAGTTAAATAGGTTGAAAAAAGACATACAGTTTAAACCAGACATTTACATGCCACTGCCACTAAGCCCTAGATTAGTAATGGGAGGCATCTATGAGATGCCCCCATTACTAATCTGTAAGTGAAAAGAAATAAACACAAACAGCAAAGAAATTCATTTTTTTTTTTTTTGTAAGTAAAGCGCCCTTGATTTATTATTTTTTCTTTAGTTTTCTTTAATTTTTGTATTACCGGAGTGGATCAATACTTGGAATTCCCTAAGAAATCCGGGACCGGGTCCAGAACTCGGGTACTTTTGAATGCACGTTGGCCTGGACTGTTACAGTTCAGGTCCACCGATCACTACTCTTGATGCCATGTATTTTGTGAAGTGCACCAATTCCTCCTGCAGCAAAACAACCCCACAACATGATGCTGCCACTCCCGTGTTTCACAGTTGGGATGGTGTACTTAGGCTCCAAAGCTTCTACCTTTTTTCCTCCAAACGTAACAATGGTCATTATGGCCAAACAATTCAATTTTAGTTTTGTCAGACCAAAGAACATGTCTCCAAAAATTAAGGTCTTTGTTCCTGTGTGCATTTTCAAACATTAATCTGGCTTTTTTATGCTTCTTTTGGAGTAATGGCTTCTTTCTGGCAGAGTGCCTTTCAGCCCATGTTGATCCTGTACTTATTTCACTGTGGATATGACACAATCCTATCAGTTTCCGCCAGCATCTTCACATGATCTTTTGCTTTTGTTCTTGGGTAGATAAGCACGTCTGACCGTCTGACCAAAGTACATCTTTAGTACACAGAACGCATCTCCTTCCTGAGCGGTATGATGGCTGGACATTCACATCTTGTTTGTACTTGCATATAATTGTTTGTACAGATGAACGAGGCACCTTCAGGTATCTGGAAACTGCACCCAAGGATAAATCAGACTTGTGCAATCCACAATTCTCTTCCTGAGATCTTGGCTGATTTCTTTTGACTTTCCCATGATACTACACATAGAAGAAATGTGTTTCAGGTGTACATTAAAATACATTCACAGGTGTGTCTCTAATAAACTCAAATGTTGGCAATAAACATATCAGAAGCTTCCAAAGAAATGACATCATCATATGGGCTGTCCCATATTGTTTAAAGGCATAATACTCAGTGTATGTAAACTTTTGACTTTGCAGAAAGGAATAAAAATGCCTTAAACATTATCTCTCTGGTATTCTGGTATTTGGCAAACATACATAACATTATCTCTCTGGTATTCTGGTATTTGGCAAACATACATAAGTTTGGTAATCCTAACTGACTAAAATGGGAAAGGTTTACTCTGATTTCATGTCAGATAGTGAGAAAACATGCATATGTCTTTTTTTAGATAGTGTATGTAAACTTCTGGTTTCAACTGTAGGTCCATCAAGTTCAATCTGTTAAATAAAAGTTTAAATAGTACAATGGAGAAAAAAAATATATTCTTTAATTTTTGCTTCCATTTTTAAAAAAATATCACTAATGTTCACATAATACTAAAATACTGAAAATAAATGGTTGCTACAAATAAAACTTACTGAAATAATTTAGTAGACCATAATTAATGACCTCTCCAAGCTCCAAATGCCACAGCAGTGTGCACACCATATAAGAGAATATATAACAACAATCCACCGATTATTCCTAATACAAGTTGATTCACTTGCTACACTACCTGGAAAAATTGCTGTTACTTCTAAAAGAGTATCTATTGTACTGAAATTTGGACTGTACATACATTTGGCTCCCGAGAAACTAATATTTTAAAGCAAATGTTGAAAATATCCACCATTTGTATTCAAGTACACACGCATGCACCATCCATAATGTTGAATTTAATCCCCTAGACATCTGGGGTAATAGCCTGAATTTCTTGCTTTATTTTCTCTCAGAGTTCCTGTAATGTTTGTCGCTTGCTTTTGCACACTCAACCTGGCCCCAAAGGATAAATCAGGTGATCTTGGTGTCCACAGTCCCTTGGAGATTACTTTGTCATCAAAGAAGGCTTCAATCTCTGTCATTCTAAAAACTGATGTGTGATACATTGCACCATCCTGTTGGAAGTAGCCCATTCTAATTTCCTTATCATCCAGCTGATTGGTCAGGCTTTGAAAGATATCCATGTACACCGTTTTTGTCCCTGTTGCTTAAAAAAAATATATGTGGCCAATTATTAATAATTAATTATTTGGAATCCTTTGTGGATAGACTTATAAACCCACCACTCTGATTAACAAAATCTAATCTTACATGTACCCCATTTAAAGGTACCACAAAAATTTTGTCTAGCCTTCTGGGATCAAGTTCTTTTGGTACAAGTTGACATTTTACAATCAAGCCCCTTAAAGGGCACTGTCAGGTGCAATATGCACCCAGATCCACGAGCAGTTCTGGGTGCATATTTCTAATCCCTGCCTAACTGTCCCTGTATACACTAGCATAGATAAAAGGATCTTTAGTAAAATTATTTCTAAAGATTTTATATTGTATGCTAATGAGCGAGATCAGTAGCCCCAAGGGCGTTGCTTCCCTTGCTAGTCGCCCCCATTAGCATGTTAGTACGTCCCTGTTGGCGTGTCAACATGCTAATGAATGTGCAACATCAGAGGAGATCTCACTCACCTCTCCGCCGCCATTGCATCCAATGCTGGATTTCGGCTCAGTGTGCATGACCCCGGTGTTGCAGTCATACGCACTACTTTAGTTTGAAGCCAGGATATGTACACTGGGCTTCATAGTGCGCATGACTCAAACTCCGGGGTAATGTGTACTGAGCTGAAATCCCCTGTTGGACACAATGGCAGCGGAGAGGTGAGTGAGATCATCCATTGACGCTGCACATTCATTAGCATGCTAATGGGGGTGACTAGCAAGGAAAACAACGCCCAGGAGACTAGTGCCCTTGCTCATTAGCATACGATATAAGATCTTTAGACATACTTTTTCTAAAGATCTCTTTATCTATGCTAATGTATACAGGGACGGTTAGGCAGGGATTAGCAATATGCACCAAGAACTGCTTGTGGTTCTGGGTGCATATTGGACCTGACAGGTTCTCTTTAAGTTTCTGCCCTTTTCGTTACATAATGGATGCTGTGATTTTACCAGCAATATCATTGCCCAGTTGCACAAAACCCAAGAAAGAATATAGGCTATCCGTTACTTGCATCTGTTTAATTCTAGAAGTAACAATGAGTTTAAAGGTATTATAGGAGTGTTTCTTTTGCTTGGATACCAGTAAGGTATTACATTTTGCTACTAAGGCTGCATGCCCACGATCAGGGTTCCCAGCATTTTGGATGCAGTGTTTTCCCTGTGTCCAAAAAAGGCTGCGTGGTACAGTACAAGCACAGTGGATGGGATTTCAAGAAATCCCATGCGCATTGTGCGAGTACAGCCCGCCTCAAAAACTGACCTGCGGTGCACCTTTCCAAGCCACAGCATGTCAATTCTTTGCACAGGGAGAACAGAACACAGCGAGACGCCACAACTGCTCGAGCCCGGATCTTAGACATGTGCAGCTGCGGGTCTCCTGTGGAGGAGATTCGCGGCCCGTGTCCAGCATGCAGCAGGTCCTGATCGTGTATACATACCCTTAGGTTTAATGATAAGTAAAATTCAGCCCTATTTCTAAATCTTTTTTTGACACTGACTGCTTCTCATTAAAACCAGTGTTCTAGATTGTTACATACTGAATCAGTTCCATGAAATTTTACATTGTACATGATATTGGGATTCCAACCAGACAGAATTTCCTTGTAGTTCACTAGTGATCAAGCAGCTACATTCTGGAATGAGTTTAAACTTGAGCATCAAGGCCAAAAATGCATACAAATCCTTCCCAAATCCTGGGAACATATACCACAAGTACAAAGTTTTTTCTGTGATTAATTGTCTACATACACAAATGTAACTGATGAAACATGAGGCAAGTATTGAGGAGTATAAATGTTCAGTTCATGATCCATTAGGATGCAGGTTGGTTGTACAAAAAACATGCAAATGGCAGTTCTCTTCCACATACTTGGCACTGGCCAGTCTTGGCAGACTATTTAGTACAGAGAAACTTTCGAAGTAAACACTGAGTAGTGTGTATGGGTGGGAGGCAGTATAAGAGAGGGCTCAGCATGTGTGGACAGTGTGAGGGCACAGCAAGGAGGAGACAGTATGGCGAGCAGGAGAGTGTAATAAGGGGGCACAGTATAAAGAATGAACAGTATAGGGACGATATAGTGCAAAATGACAGAGTGAAGAGGAAGCTCAGTATGGAAAGGAGAGGGCAGTGTGGAGGGTATGTACCTTAAGAGGGGCAGTGTTGGGTCATATTTTGTCTAGGAAGCACAGTGAGAACAATTAATTATTCAGGGGCACAGAGTAGGGCAGATATTTTTGTTCAGGTGCATTATTCAGGTTGTGCTGCAGAAGACCAGATGGAAGACTGCAGAGACAAGCTGAGGATGTGAATAGTCATTGTGGTATCTGAACAAGATGAAGAAGAAAAGTAAGAAAATTACTCCAATCAGAAAAGATGTCCCCAACAAGGTACCTAGATATAAATGATTATTTGCTATACTGAATATGTCTCATCTGTACAGTGGTTCCTGTCTGGTCTGCAGTTTGATGATGACTGTGGACAATAATTTTCAATATCTCCTTATAATTATTAAGGACACACTGCGAATTGTAGGTTCATAATATACTAATCTATATAGATCTGACCTGACATTACAATTGATTTACCATGTACTGATTGGTGATTCCAGTGTTGAATCCATGCAAGAATGGTGATCCTAATGATCAATTTATGTATTGATGGTGGTTTTGGTGATGTATTAATTTACTGACAGTGGTTCTAATGTTCATTCATATACTGCTGGTGGTTCTGGTGATGTATTTCTGTATTTTTGTTGATTCTAACAATTTATCTATGTACTGCTGGTGATTTTAGTGATGTATTTCTGTACTGCTTGGGCGTTCTGTACAGCTAGTGGTTCTGTTGATTTAATTATGTACTGATGGGTGTTGTGATGCTGTGTTTATGTACTGATGATGGCACTGGTCATGTATTTCTGTATTGATGGTAGTTCTAATGATATATTTTTGTACTGTTGGTGGTTTTGGTGATGTATTCCCGTGCTGTTATTCTGATCCTGTGTATATATAAGGTTAGTATGTTTTTATTTATGTTAAGAGCATTAAAGAGGTTGTCCAAATTTGTGATGAAAGTCTGCAGTCACTCTATGTGACTGCAGACTTCTGAATTCTCACAGCACAAGTAACGCATGCTGTCAGGATTCTCTGGTGCTGGTGGTGAGAAAGAGAGATTGTAAAACTGCAAGTATGTGATTTTCACAAAAGGTCATATGCACTGCCTCATTCAATACAAGTGAATTTAACAAGACATGTCTTGTTGGAATGTGGCGAGAAGTATGCAAAATGCATGCTTGTACTCACATGACCATCAACTCAGAATACTGATAATGTGCAGTGCACATGCTATGAGAATTTAGGAGTATGCAGTCATATAAAGTGGCAGTAAGATTTCATCACATGTCTCAACAACCCCTTTAAATAAAACATGCCCAATCCTAACAATAAGTAATACACTTTCAGGATTCGTCTCTGCTTGCTGGTTCCAGAAGTTATCACAGGACCTGTCATATGCGATTTTGTTTCTTACGGGCACATAACAACTAACTGTTCTTAAAGCTTCTCTTCATGAAGCAGGGATGGTAGTATTTCACTGAATTTTGAGAAAATTAGGAACAGCAGTTCATCGGCATGTGATTGTAAGTATGCAAATCATATTTGAGCGTTCACATGATGACCGCTCAAACCCATTGAGCTAGAGGGGGAGGGCACCAAGCTGAACGTTTGCCCCAGGTGCCAGAAAACGTTGATCCGCCTCTGGGTATAGGCATCTACTACACTTTTCGCTTACACTAGAGAGATGGGTTGCTTTAACAGCAATGGACATTTTATAAAACCCTTCCCTCCTCTTTGCGATTGCGATAACAATGAGTCATCTTTCAGGATATAGTATGTCTATCTGTACTAGGAGAGACCATTGGATTAGATGTGTGTGTGTGTGTGTGTGTGTGTGTGTGGGTGTGTGTGTGCGTGTGTGTGGGTGTGTTTGTGTATGTGGGTGTGTGGGTGTGTGGGTGTATCAGTGCATGTGTATGTCTGTTAGATTAAAAATTAAAAACATTTCCTTATTAAACATTTCAGGTTTTAAAAGACATCCACAGCCTCTGATAGTATACAATAGTACACTACCTGTTGTACAATGTACCTTCTTTTGAAAAAGGTACTCATTCAACATTTAAATATAGTCACAAAGGGAAAAATTCTGCAGGTTATAAATGCCAAGTTCTTAACAGAAAATAAAAGACAGTGCTGAGCACTGCTGGTTTTCCCAGAGTATCATTAAATGAATATATTAGAAGTTTTGTGTAGTAAAAGAAGGGAAATTATGAAGTTCATAACGATTCAGGAAATAAATATAAGATTTTTTTATAAATTGTAATGATTTGCCAGTTATACTGGAAGATATATTGTTGCGTGGAGTGAGATGACTCACTTTTCACTCAGAATTTGGGCAAAGCAGTTCTTTTTTTTGCCAATTCAGATCTGACTCATTACCACTGGTGAATCAAGAATAAAATACTTCTGGCTTTCACCATTATTAGATGTTTTTGTTCTCTGCTTCCCTGAAAAGACAAAAAAATAACAGAGCAAAAAACAATCTTTCTTTGTTTATTTTCAAGTGGAAAACCTAGACGAATGTATAACAAAGTCTAGAGAAAATAAAGCAAAGTTTCAGAACGAATCGTGCTACATTAAAGGCATTATCGGTGACTGCATTTCCTTGAAATTAAAGTTTCAGAGGAAATAAGTTTATACAGAGGTTACAAGATCAGCTCATTGGAATCAAAGGCTAACCATATGGCTTTCCTAGTGCTTCTACCACTCTGTTCTACCAATTGCAGATGTCACAAACCATGTTGGCATTGATAACATAACATAACTCAGAAATGTCATAAAATTGAGGCAACCACCATACAAATATAGAGAATAACATGTAATCAGATTGATTTAGAAGAGTAGTCAAACCTGGGGAAAACTTCAGAAATATCAATACAATATTACAGTATTGCACTAGAAGTATCTAGGGAAACAATGACTTGCTTTGAGCAGTAGACAAAATTAATTTTCTAAATACACTGTACCTATAGTGAAACATAGTGGTGGCAGCGTTCTTATGTGGTACTGCATGAGCGCTGCTAGTGTTTGGAGCTACACTTAACTGATGGTATCATGATATCAGAGATATACTGACCTAAATTGAAAGAGAAGATTCTACCATCATTTTAATGCTCTTGGTAGAGATGATTTTTTCCTACATGACAATGATCCAAAACACAAAGCATTTCTGAAGAAGAAAAGGGTGAAAGTGATTCAGTGGCCAACTATGTCTCCTGATCTGAACCCAACCAAACACCTATGTGGAATCGTGAAGAAAAAAAGTTGAGCATCACTCTCCATCCAGCAACCAGGCTCTAAAAGGGTTTGTTCTAGAAAAGTGAAAAAAGATAGCTCATTGTAGATTGTAAGCTCTCACGAGCAGGGTTGTCTTTTTTTTTTTTTTTTTTTTCCCTCTAAATATTGTATTTTCTATAACTGTTACTTGTTTGTATATGATCCTCCTGAATTGTAAAGCGCTGCGGAATATGTTGGTGCTATAGAAATAAAGATTATTATTATTATTATTATTATTATAATAGATGTTGCAATATGTTGCAAAGTTCTTCATTCCATGCTTAGAAGACTTACTGCTCTCCTTAAAGATCATGGCTGTCATACAAAATACTAGATGTAGTGGCTTTTGACGTGGAGTGTATTCATTTTTGCATCAATTAATTTGAGTGAAACTAAAGATTTGGTTATGAAAGTTATATTCTTTACCTTACTTTCATGTTATGGATAAATAATATGTTCTGTAAGAGTAAGTTTCATCAAAATTTTGGATATTATTCTTGTATTCAGTAAGACTTACTTTTCAAAGGGGTTGTACTCCATAACTTGGAGAAATGAAGGTCTATTAATCCATTTTGTGTAATGTTCAAGAATTAATGTTGAGCTAGCACTACCATGCTTCGATGCTCGTTACTCAAGTCATAACGAGCTGTCAGATGCTCAGACAGACTTGACTCGTGTACCAAGTATAATAGAAGTCAATGGGAAGTTCGAGCATTTTTCCGAGGAAAAGCCTCAGGAAAAATTCTCTAGTTTCACTGCAGGCTTATGAATCTTTCTAGCGCATGCATTGTGTGATGTGAGGATTCGCCGCTTTCTGAGCTGAGAATGGTCATCAATGGACCACTATTCTGGGATATGCATGTTCTCCTCCAAAACTCAACCAGTGGCAGTCACAAAATGCATCAAAAATGCATGTAACATAAAATGCACAAAAACGGTAGGAAACTATGCAAGTAAACTGAAGTGCGGAATTGATGCAGAAATATTGCAGCTTCCAAAACTCAACAAACAATGATCATGGGAACACACCCAAAGACAACCACAATCAGAGTTTGATGCATTTTTGATGTTGCAGCTGTAGCATTTCTGCAATTATTAACAAAATTATTTTGCTTGTGATTTTTTATTGCATTTTGTTTGCAAGGGTTGTTGTATGTTGTTACATCCTTGATGTTACAGTTTTGTCTCTATTTTCTCATGTGTTATATTAATCTGCATTTTAAGTGGTTTCCGCAGTGGAAATGCACTAAAAACGTGTATGTCTTTTAACCCTAGAACCATAAAAATCTACAATAGAAAACAGGTAACCTAACAGGCCTGCAAGACCCCAGGTATGCGTTCTAGGGTTAACTTGCAGATATTCAGAATCTAATGCAATACTATAGGGGAAATCGCACATAAGGCCTCGGTTCCACTTGTGCATAGCTTCTGATACAAGAGCATCAGAAGCGATATGCTATTGTGGCGCCCTGGACTAGCCAGGTAGTCACAGACAAAACACATACACACCCCCACCCCCCAGACAGTTACATTAGTCAGAAAAAAACCCTTGTTGCCTCCCTCCAGGGTCTGATGTCCACACCAGGGGATGGAGCCAGGCAGTTGGCCCCACCCACCGAGGAGTTCACAGGCCTGGAGGCGGGAAAAGTGAGAGATCAGTTTAGGAGGTGAAAGTGAGAGGTCACGAACTGCGAGTGTCTGGGTTGGAGCCCAGGCACTGACAGCAAGGTTGGCAGACGGTGGTGGCCGTCTGCAGGAGTGACGGATCTCTGCGGAACCGTAGGACTGGCGTTGGGCGGTGGCCCACCGGTACCGAATCGGGGACCGGAGTGAAGTTAAGTACACAGGCAGGGCCATTGGACCCCGACCAGGCTTGGAGCCGCCGACAATAGTCAAATCCGAGTGTGACAGGAACCGCAGGGGTTTCCTAACTACCCAAGTCCCGTCAGAGGGCAACTGTCCGCACCGTGAGGATATACAGCCACCGTCTAAGGCTAGAGATCCAAGGGCCAGCACCTGCGGGCAAACCGGGCTCCTACGGCACCTATACACCGGGGATAGGACTACCGTTGGGAAGCCATCGGAGTCAAGACAGTACACAAAGGTGCAGGGAAAGACAGCCACCATCACCTGTCCGGGGAGAGACACTGCAGCCGGCTACGGGACCCGTCCATCTAGCCGTTTGGTTTACCGGAGCCTTTGTGCATCTGTTGCTGAGTGAGTACACCAGTGCCATCCGGCACTGCGCCGCGCTGTCCCTGCAACCCTGCACCTCACCAACCCTGCCTCCCCGTCACACCACCGGGCCCCAGGACCACCAACCCCTACCCACGGAGGGGGAAAACAACATCCCATCTGCTCCCTACCCGTCACCAGCAGCGGTGGTGCCCATCTTCACCACAACCCGTGGATGGCGTCACAGACTAAATCCCCAAACAAACCACCCCCTTTTCACTCACGGGCGAGGAGCGCCGCTCGAGTCCCCGGATCCGGCCCACCGCTCAAGCCACCGAGCAGCAGCAGCGCCAGACCTGAGCGTTAGTGAGCGCAGCGCCCGCCGCCCGCGACACTATTGACACTCTGCTGCAAATGTGAGCTGATGGTCATATGACTGTGATCCGATCTTGCAATTGGATCACAGCTGTGGAGTAAAGGAGGAGCACTTTCTTCCTTTCCACCCCGGTCTGTCTCTGCGTGCATCGCACTGTGGTCGGATGACATGCAAGTGCAGTGCTATATTTCACGTGCTCCCATAGATTTGTATGGGGGGGTGAGCTGAGACTCACTGTCGATTCATTTCTCAGGCCAACATAACATGAGAAAACAATCACAGATGGACACTGCCCCATAATTTTGCACTGGTGCAAATATAATTCAATGTTTTATTGTATTGCACTCGGCTATGTTAATCGCAAGTGGAACCAAGCCCTAAAGCTCAGTGTACCTGCAAGAGAGCTTGTCATGATGCTGATTTAAAGGTCAGTATATGCAGTGTAAAAAGAAGCACAGTGGGCACAAGATTTCTATAAATTCCATCTACTTTGATAGAATTTGATGTTTTCCCTATAGATGAGATTAGGGAAGAGATGCCACCATGGCGCTAATCTAAGTGTGTTAATAGTTTATGAAAAAGAGAACAACTGTAAGATTGTACGTATCAAATAGTAGGTTCAAATAGGCACATAGAGTCGCTATCGATGAATAATATGATCCCGGTGCTGTATACTGCTGACACTTTGAGCTGCACATGAGTTCCTCCCTTTGAACTTCCACCGATGGGTAATAGAGGTATAATAAATGTTGTGCTCCCAGGGACCACCATGGAATCTGGATAGATAAATTATGAATATTGTATTGGTATTAAACGACATACAATGCATTTCTGCCCTCAAAAGGCCTTTATCAGGTAAAAATAAATAAATAAAAAAATTAAAATTTAAAAAAATAAAAAGGTATCATGCCAAAAAAGGGTATTTATTTATTTTTACCTAGTGAAGGCCATTTGAAGGCAGAAACGTATTATATGAACTCTAATACCAATAAAATATTCAACATTTATCTATACAGATTCCATGGTGGTCCCTGGGAGTGTGACATTTATTATACTTTCATAGAAATGAAAGATGCTGCTTTTTTTGCCCAACAAAAATTACGTAGCATTTAAAAACTCGCCAAAAAGTAATTTTGGGAACCTAGCCTAAAGGAGTTGCCCGTTTAAAAAAAAACCAAAAAAATGTTTTTATCCAAGGAATTTAAAGTTAAACCTGCAGTCTACTTCTAACAAGTTATCACCTATTCACAGGATAGATGATAATACCTCCTAGATTAGGGGGCAGTGACTGATGGGACCCACACCAATTTAACAAAACAAGGGCATTGTGTCATCCGTATGAATGAAGCAATGGTTATGTATGTCACTTTATGTGTCACTTTATATGACTGCAGATTTGTGGATCCTCACATTGCGCGCACTGTACGCTGTGAGGATTATCCGGTGTCAGAGCCGGGAACGGTGGTCATGTGACCACAATTATATGATATGCATACTCCAGATATTCAGAATCTGATTAGATGGGCACAGCCACACTCAGTGCAAGCATTCCCATTTAGTCGAATTCTGACCAGGAACATGCATATTGCATAATTGTGGTCACAAGACCATCATTCCTGGCTCTGACAGAGGAGAATCCTCACAGCGTACAGTGCCCACGATGTGAAGATCCACAAGTCTGCTGTCATATAAAGTGACTGCAGACTTGTCATTTTAGACCAGACAACCCCTTTAACTTTTTATGGACCTGCCAAATATATCTCCATCAGAGCCAAAAGGATTGACTGGGGTAGGATGATACGTACATGTTTGCTGCTTAATTACCATAAGGTTAACAAATCTGGTAATATTGGGTGCTTAGTATTAAGATGTCCATCAGTCTAGGAATGATTAAGTCCCCTTCACATGGCAGTGATTCTGGTACATACAGTTAGGTCCAGAAATATTTGGACAGTGACACAATTTTCGCGAGTTGGGCTCTGCATGCCACCACATTGGATTTGAAATGAAACCTCTACAACAGAATTCAAGTGAAGATTGTAACGTTTAATTTGAAGGTTTGAACAAAAATATCTGATAGAAATTGTAGGAACTGTACACATTTCTTTACAAACACTCCACATTTTAGGAGGTCAAAAGTAATTGGACAAATAAACCACACCCAAACAAAATATTTTTATTTTCAATATTTTGTTGCGAATCCTTTGGATTAAGTCTGGAACCCATGGACATCACCAAACGCTGGGTTTCCTCCTTCTTAATGCTTTGCCAGGCCTTTACAGCCGCAGCCTTCAGGTCTTGCTTGTTTGTGGGTCTTTCCGTCTTAAGTCTGGATTTGAGCAAGTGAAATGCATGCTCAATTGGGTTAAGATCTGGTGATTGACTTGGCCATTGCAGAATGTTCCACTTTTTTGCACTCATGAACTCCTGGGTAGCTTTAGCTGTATGCTTGGGGTCATTGTCCATCTGTACTCTGAAGCACCGTCCGATCAACTTTGCGGCATTTGGCTGAATCTGGGCTGAAAGTATATCCCGGTACACTTCAGAATTCATCCGGCTACTCTTGTCTGCTGTTATGTCATCAATAAACACAAGTGACCCAGTGCCATTGAAAGCCATGCATGCCCATGCCATCACGTTGCCTCCACCATGTTTTACAGAGGATGTGGTGTGCCTTGGATCATGTGCCGTTCCCTTTCTTCTCCAAACTTTTTTCTTCCCATCATTCTGGTACAGGTTGATCTTGGTCTCATCTGTCCATAGAATACTTTTCCAGAACTGAGCTGGCTTCATGAGGTGTTTTTCAGCAAATTTAACTCTGGCCTGTCAATTTTTGGAATTGATGAATGGTTTGCATCTAGATGTGAACCCTTTGTATTTACTTTCATGGAGTCTTCTCTTTACTGTTGACTTAGAGACAGATACACCTACTTCACTGAGAGTGTTCTGGACTTCAGTTGATGTTGTGAACGGGTTCTTCTTCACCAAAGAAAGTATGCGGCGATCATCCACCACTGTTGTCATCTGTGGACGCCCAGGCCTTTTTGAGTTCCCAAGCTCACCAGTCAATTCCTTTTTTCTCAGAATGTACCCGACTGTTGATTTTGCTACTCCAAGCATGTCTGCTATCTCTCTGATGGATTTTTTCTTTTTTTTCAGCCTCAGGATGTTCTGCTTCACCTCAATTGAGAGTTCCTTAGACCGCATGTTGTCTGGTCACAGCAACAGCTTCCAAATGCAAAACCACACACCTGCAATCAACCCCAGACCTTTTAACTACTTCATTGATTACAGGTTAACGAGGGAGACGCCTTCAGAGTTAATTGCAGCCCTTAGAGTCCCTTGTCCAATTACTTTTGGTCCCTTGAAAAAGAGGAGGCTATGCATTACAGAGCTATGATTCCTAAACCCTTTCTCCGATTTGGATGTGAAAACTCTCATATTGCAGCTGGGAGTGTGCACTTTCAGCCCATATTATATATATAATTGTATTTCTGAGCATGTTTTTGTAAACAGCTAAAATAACAAAACTTGTGTCACTGTCCAAATATTTCTGGACCTTACTGTATGTTACTGTTTCTATACGTACCAGAATCATGGACATACGCAGAGCTATTCTAATCAATGGGTCTGTGCACACATCAGTGATTTTTCACTGACCGTGTTTCCATGCGGTGCAGTTACATCCCCACCAGAGTCCGCTCCAGCGACTTCTACTTCGATCACCAGGCGACGCCGTGTTCCTACCATGGATAGTGCTGGTGATGGGAGAGGAGTCAATGCCAGCGACGCTGGTGGGCGCAGGCTCTACTCATCCACTGGGCTGGGTTTCCTTTGGATCTGCAGTACCACTGGCTGACTGTAGCTGGTGTGTCTCTTCCAGCTGAAGTTGCCATCATTCAGCTACAACCAATGGGAAGACACCACACCGTTCTTATTTCCCCTCCTGTCTGCTGACCACTGCCAGAGATAGTTCTGTATTCTTGGTTCCTGTCCCGCCCTGCTCAGTTTAGTGATTCTGGTGTTCTGACTTCTGCTTGTTTCCTGACTATCCTCCTGCCTGCTGTTTATATAAATTGCTGCCCGATCCGGATTTGACCTCTGCTTTGTTTTCTGTTTATGTCCTTGCCTGCTGATTCTGTCCCTGTTTTGCATTTCCCAGTTCGACCCTGCCTGACTACTACTCTTATCGGAGCGCATCCTTTCATAGGTAGTGATCACCTTGGGCCCTGTGTAATTACAAATCCCTGTATAGGGGTTAAAGGGTTTCAGGGTTCTAGTGGTCCTGCTTGGTGAGTGGCTTCCCTCTAACCTGCCCATTACAGCCCTTCTAAATCTGTGGATCCAAGCAGGCGTTACAGGTGCACACGCGTGTCCGTGTGTTCATCACGAAGAAAAGTCCATTTTTCTCTGGCATCACTGATGTCCCATGGACCACACAATGGTGTGATCATGTAACACATACCAGAAAAATCACGTACATTTAAAATAAAAAGCTTTTTAAACTCAGCCATCTCCAGACCTGCTGTCTTCAGCAGCTTCTGTCTCTTGCTTCCAAGCCGT
The DNA here is from genome assembly GCF_048569485.1 of Anomaloglossus baeobatrachus. Classification (NCBI taxonomy): domain Eukaryota; kingdom Metazoa; phylum Chordata; class Amphibia; order Anura; family Aromobatidae; genus Anomaloglossus; species Anomaloglossus baeobatrachus. The sequence goes on from NC_134358.1 coordinate 483,500,244, forward strand.
CTAATTATGCTGATACATATTCACTGTACAGCTGACCCAAAGTAGCTGCAAAGGGGAGACAGCAGCGGCCGGACACAGGAGAGCTGGAGATTCAGCACCCCAAATAGCAGTGGCGTGGACAGGTGAGTATAAGTGTCTGATCTCTCTGTATTATCACGGATAGCGCAACGTGAGATCACACGTGAGCCACAATCACAGCACACGGAGAGACATTTGCATCTTTAACACATCAGTGAAACATGTGAGTTTTTCACTGATGTGTGAAAGAGGCCTAAGGCGGGCTTTGCACATTACGACATCGCAAGCAGATGCTGCAATGTCGAGTGCGATAGTCCCCGCCCCCGTCGCAGGTACGATATCTTGTGATAGCTGGCGTAGAGAACATTATCGCTACGCCAGCTTCACATGCGCTCACCTGCCCTGCAACCGTCGCTCTGGCCGGCGACCCGCCTCCTTCCTAAGGGGGGGTCGTTCGGCGTCATAGCGATGTCACATGGCAGGCGGCCAATCAAAGCGGAGGGGCGGAGATGAGCAGGATGTAAACATCCCACCCACCTCCTTTCTTCTCATTGCAGCTGAGAGGCAGGTAGGAGATGTTCCTCGCTCCTGCGGCATTACACACAGCGATGTGTGCTGCCGCAGGAACGATGAACTACATCCTACCTGTCTCTGCACCGGCATTATGGAAATGTCGGAGAATGCACCGATGATATGATAACGACGCTTTTGCGCTCGTTAATCGTATCATCTAAGATTTACACACTACGACATCGCAAGTGACGCCGGATGTGCGTCACTTTCGATTTGACCACACCGACATCGCACCTGCGATGTCGTAGTATGGAAAGCCGCCCTAAGTCTGAGTGTGTTGATGTGTAATGTATGTAATCACATGTATAGTAAAACATATCAGATCCTTAATAGTTATGGTGTAAGCTTCATCTTAATTCTGGCATACAGTCACCATTTCTATCCTACCAGAAATTAAAGGTTTCATCGCCAGTGGGAGATATTTCCCAGCCTATGCACGGATCTTTTTAGGTGGCAAATTTATTATTACAAGTGAAATATTTTTTTCAGACTAATCCTCATAATCCAAGCACATCAAGGGTCTGGACTGCAAAACAAAAAGAATTCTTCAGGAAATATATTTCAGTGGCAAATTCAAGACTATCCAGGGAAAACCATGACACATGAGAGCCCTGCCCAACGCAGATGTTCAGTGTCTTCACTGTGCTCAGCCCTATACTGCTGAATTCAATATACTATTTCTTTATAAAGGGTGTGAATATTCACTCTTCTTAAGACCCGGGCCTTCAGATCTCAGATCATACATTCAGATCTCAGGACGCTCCCCAACATTTTGCTATTACCTCTTCATTTTACACCTCATCACAAATTGCATAAGGCGTATGTACTGTCAAGTTTTATAGGAGAACATAGTGACATATTGGAACATGTTAGGTAAATAGAAACACATCATGGTTGTGTGAGTAGCTGTATGCAAATTGAAGATGATAAAGATTTTCATTAGTCTAAACAGAATTTACATAATTAGCATAGAATATTTTGCACTGTACTTGTTCTATCCTTATACTCTCTGACGTTTAGACTTGGGAACCTTAAACATTTATGTTTTTAGGAAGAACTGCCACCAGATTTCACAATAGAAACTAAATGTATTGTTGACAACTCTGGTTTATACACGGACATGTGAATGAGGCCTAACCAGTAGTTATTTGATTCAAATGAGGGTTGTAATACCATATCATTCCCAGCAATCTTCTCTCCGTAGGGTGCTGTCATTCAATTGATATTATGGCCTAGTGTAAATGTGGCGCCCTGGACAAGCCAGGGGCCACAGGTAACAACACACACACACCCCCACCCCCAGCAGTTTCACAGCAGACATCCCCAGTGAAACTTGATTCCTTTCCTCGGGCTCAGACTGACACACCAGGTGGGCGGAGTCAGGAGATGGAGACGCCCACCCAGGAGTTAGCTGGCCTGAGCCAGGAAACAAGCCCAGTCAAGTCCTAGGAGAGGAAGAGAGAGGAGGTCTGCAGAGAGGCAGACGCAGACTGGGGCCTAGGATTGGAGCCTAGGGCCCTCGTGCAGCAGAGAGTCAGGCAGACGGTAGTGGCCGTCTGCAGGGAGCCGGGGAGACAGTTGGTGGAACCGTAGGTAGCCGGGGCTGGGCGATGGCCCACCGGTACCGAACCGGGGAGCCAGCTGGAAGCCGGAGCGCAGGAGGAGCGTGCACGGAGGTGGAAGAAAGGACTTACACCACCAAACTGGGTCAGGGGAGAAACAACAACCGCAGCCGTCTGTGAGCACCCATCCATCCAGCCGAGTGTTTTACCAAGGACTGTCTCGTGATTACTGGCTGAGTGAGTACCCCGTGCAGGGTCGTGTGGCACAGCGCTGCCCCTGCGACCCTGCACCTCACCAGGCCCCATAACCCGCCTGATACCCATCCACCTACCTCACCGGGCCCCGGGACAACCAACCTCCTACCCACGGAGGGGAGAACTGACATCTAGCTGCTCCATACCATCACTCCCGGGATCCCCGTCCAGAGCAGCGGTGGTGTTCCAATCTCACCACAACCGTGGGTGGCGTCACGGACAATCTCCCTTACCAAATCCCCTTTTACTGTGGAGCCTGGGATCACAGACCGGGTCACGCCAACGTGATACCCACAGAAGTGACCTCATGGCCCGGATCTGAGTACCCCCTGGTCCCCGGGCGACACATAAACCTTTTCTAAAACATTTAATCTTGTGCTCTTCTGAAATGTCATATATACAAGTGCATCTCAATAAATTAAAATATCATCAAAAAGTGAATTTATTTCAGTAATTCAGAAAAAAAAGGAAACATATGTATTATATAGAGTCATTACACACAGAGTGATGTATTTCAAGTGTTTATTTCTGTTAATGTTGATGATTATGGCTTATCCATATGAAAACCCAAAAGTCATTATCTCAGAAAACTAGAATAATTACCACAAAACACCTGGAAAGGCTTCCTAAGCATTTAAAATGGTCCCTTAGTCTAGTTTGGTAGGCTACACAATCATGGGGAAGACTCTTGACTTGACAGATGTCCAGAAGACAGTCATTGACACATTCAACAAGGAGGGTAAGCCACAATATGTCATTGCTAAAGAAGCTGGCTGTTCACAGAGAGCTGTATCCAAGCATATTAATGGAAAGTTGAGTGGAAGGAAAATGTGTGGTATAAAAAGATACCCAAGCAAGCGGGATAACTGCAGCCTTGTTAGGATTGTTAAGAAAAGTGTTACGGTTGCTGCGAGCACTGGAGACTATGTCCAGATTTCTTGCTACTGCACATGTGCGAGCGCTGGAGACTAAGTCCAGATTTCTTGCTACTGCACATGTGCGAGCGCTGGAGACTAAGTCCAGATTTCTTGCTACTGCACATGTGCGAGCGCCGGAGACTAAGTCCAATCTTGGAGCCATTGCACATGTGCGGGTGACATCATCGCTGACACGAGGTCACATGTCTCTGACACCTTCTATGCCGATTGGTCGCTGGTCATGTGCTTGTGACGTCTTGCTCGGTGATAGGCCAGCATGACGTCACTCCTGTCGTTCTGGAAGCGGATTGGCTCTGGTGTCCTCCATCTTGGATGAGGCACAGAGTCTATATAAGACCCTGACACACGCCGCATGGTGCTCAGTCCTCTTGGTTCATGCATGAGGGTAGACGCCCTGTGCACGTTCCTCTAGGCATTCCTCTGTCTATGCTAGGTGAGCGCTACCGGCAGGGTAGCGTTCTTATACCTTACAGCTTCGGCTGCTGTCCGTATCCTTACCTCTTAGGGGAGCGGACATAGGCAGGTGCCTGAGGCACATGGTCTGGCTGGGCCTTGTGATTCGACTCGTAGGTGGACGTTGCCGCTAGGGTAACGTTCCTTATACTGCGTCTGGCAGTTGTTCGTATCCTCGCACACTAGGGGAGCGAACAGAGGTAGGAGCTTTGTGCGGCTTACGCTGCTGTTCGTCTCTTTTGCACCACTAGAAGAGCGGACCTAGGCAGGTGCCATATCTAGTGGTTCGTGTCCTCGCACACTAGTGGAGCGAACGCAGGTAGGAGCTTTGTGCGGCTTACGCTGCTGTTCGTCTCTTTTGCACCACTAGAAGAGCGGACCTAGGTAGGTGCCATTTCGCACACATTGCCTTTATCTCTGTTATTATTAACAGAGATCATTCCACACACCCTCCAAGTAAGGGAGGAATTGCTTTTTCTTACTTATTATATCCTTCTGTGAGTTAACAGAGGTATTGCACTCTGCCATAGTCTGCAGCAAAGTCTTTGCACGGTGGACCCTGACTGTCTGATACTCCTTTAGGTCATTATCAGACAGCCCCCCGTAACAAAAAGGCCATTCAAAAATTTGGGGGAGATTCACAAAGAGTGGACTGCTGCTGGAGTCAGGTCTCCAAAAGCCACCACATACAGATGTATCCAGGACATGGGCTACAACTGTCGCATTCCTTGTGTCAAGCCACTCATAACCAATACATAACGCCAGACGCATTTTACCTGAGCCAATGAGATAAAGAACTGAACTGTTGCTCAGTGGTCCAAGGTGTTGTTTACAGATGAAAGTAAATTTTGCATTTCATTTGGAAATCAAGGTCCCACAATCTGGAGGAAGCGTGGAGAGGCTACAATCCAAGCTGCTTGAGGTCTAGTTGAATCTCCCCAAACCATCACTGAACCAATCACTGATGGTTTGGGGAGCCATGTTATCTGCTGGTGTAGGTCCACTGTGTTCTATCAAGACCAAAGTCAGCGCAGCCGTCTACCAGGACTTGGCACCTCTCCACACTGCCAAAAGTACCAATACCTGGTTTAAAAACCACAGTATCACTGTGCTTGATTGGCCAGCAACCTTGCCAGACCTAACCCCATAGAAAATCTACGGGGTATTGTTAGGAGGTCTTGATAAAACACAGTGGACCTACACCAGCAGATGACATCAGTCCCCAAACCATCACTGATTGTTTCAGTGATGGTTTGGGGAGATTCAACTAGACCTCAAGCTGCTTGGATTGGATTCTCTCTGTGGTTTAGGTCTAATAACTGCTGAGAAAAAAAAAGCAGATTGTATACGGACAGCACACAGATGACAAGTGAGAAAAAAAGCGTCCTAATTTACTGGATGAAAATTAGACCAATTTTGTATATGCTAGTGTGAGCGTATCCTTAATTCGATTGTATTAACATCCTAATTGGAGTAAGGGTTTGGGATTTACAGCTCTTTAGAATTTAGTCGTCTTTTTTTCATGGGATCAAAAGTAATTGATCAATTATCACAAAAGCTCTTTAATGGGCTGCAAGGGCTTTTCCCTCATTGCTACAAAATCAATTAAACAGGTAAAAGGCCTGGAGCTGATTCCAGGTGTGGCATTTGTATTTGGAAGCTGTTGCTGTGAACCCACAACTTGTTGTCAAAGGAGCTCTCAATGGAAATAAAGAGACCATCACTAGACTGAAAAAAAGGAGAAAGCTATCAGACAGATAGCAGAAATGTTAGGAGTAGCCAAATTAACAGTATGGTACATTTTACAAAAATGGAGTATACTGGTAAGCTTGGAAACTCTAAAAGGAGTTCACACCTAGGGAAGACAACATGGATGAATAATTGCAGAATCCTTTCCATAGTGAAGAAAAACCCTTTCAGAGAATCCACCTAAGTGAAGAACACTCTTCAGGAAGTAGATGTTTCAGTGGCCCCCTGCACCGACCGAGATCATTTAGGGGTCTACGTGCGATCCACATGAAACAGGTAAGAGGACACTGAAGAAACAGAGGCCAGGTGATAAGAATGTTTTGTGTGTCTATATGAACAACGAAAAAATAAGGGACAAGAACAGAACAAGTATGAGGACATTACTAAAGGATGGGCACATTACTACAGGGCACAAGGAAGAGCACATTACTATAGGGTACATGGATGGGACACATTATTACAGGGCACAAGTATGGAGCACATTACTACAGGAGACAAGGATGGAGCACATTACTACAGGGCACAAGGATGGGGCACATTACTACAGGAGACAAGGATGGGCACATTCCTATAAGGCACAAGGATGGGGCACATTAAATGTATTTGGTATCTATTTTTATTTTTTAAATTTACCAGTAGCTGCTACATTTCCCACCTTAGGCTTATACACAAGTCAATAGAGTTTTCCAAATTTTTGTGGTAAAATTAGGTGCCTCAGCTTATATTTGGGTTGGCTTATGCTCGAGTATATACAGTAATCAGTGAAGGAAGTAATTAATGAACCAAGGAATGAATAAAGAAATGCTTTATGGCATGTGCTATAAAGTAGATAAGATTACTGTTTTTCTTTGAGTGTGTAAGTAATTTTTTGAAGCTTGTCTTATTTTATTAAACTAATTTACTATTTTGTTATTTATATATTAAAATATAACATAAATCCCCCAAAAATAGATTGTTATTGGATGCTCTGAAATATTTACTGATCTAACACAAGGAAATGCATCTAAGCCTATGATTAACCATTCAGATATATCTGACATATTAAAGCATTGTGTAAAGTGTATTCTTTTTTTCCTAACAAAATATGATGAATGAATCTCATGGGCTGGAGTTACTCAGGGGAACAGTAAAGACGAATAGTATACGGGTGTATTTGTTCCAGCAAAGAATGTTATTTGAGAAATTAGTTAAATAAAAAAGCATATTGGATCAACTTTAAAGCTGGTCTCTACCACACCTAAATTATTCATGCTTCTGGAATAAACAAGTCTTAATAAAAACTTTTAATAGAAGTGTCATTATAATATTTATTAGAACAATAATACATGCACAATCTACATTTTCATGAAATTGACAGTAGAAAGCTTTTGTTTGAAGAAAAAAAAATATAATATAAATATATCTTCATGTAATTCAGGCACAATGGATCCGAAAGATAAGGGAAGGTCCATTCACACTACAGGAAAACGCTCGATTCACGATAATCATGCATTGTAAGCAGGATGACAATCACCAGACAAAAGAGCAAAACACTTGTTTGTTGGGTGAAATTATCTTTTGGTTTGAAAAGATCATTGTTCTGAGCAGCACATTGTGCGTAAACAGGACCTGTGCTGCCGAGAACAATTGCAGCGTATGAACACTGAACTACCGTATTTTTCACTTTATAAGACTCACTTTTATTCCCCCAAATTTTGGTGGAAAGTAGGGGGTGCGTCTTATAATACGAATATACAGGGGGTATATATATATATACTACAGAGTCCAGGGGAGGTAGGGGCACCTCTGGAGCGCTGGTGGGGGCTGGTGAAAGCTGCAGGAGAGGCAGCGGGAGATCTCTTGCTCCCGCTCATATAATATGCACTGCCGCTGTCCATCACCGTGGTGCTGATACCGCACCGTGGTGATGGGCTGGGGCAGTGGCGCATATTATCTCTGCCTGTGCCCCCCTTTGAAGACACATTCCCCCCCTGTGTTAGATATGGCCCCCATGCTGCTGCCCATAGTAAAATAAAAAATTCTTTATTTACCTCCTCCAGCGCTGATCTCCCGGTCTCTTTGCTGCCGCTGTGATCAGGAACACAGAGATGATATCACTCTGCTGTGCTGATCACATGACCGGCACTGAGAACCAGGAAGTGCAGGAGCTCAGCAGCACGGAGGGAGACATGAGGGAGGACAACACTGGAGAAGGTAAGGAAAGAGTGTTTTATTTTACTATGGGCAGCAGCATGGGGGCCATATCTAACACAGGGGGAGGTGTGCCATCCATAGGGGGCCATATCTAACACAGGGGGAGGTGTGCCATCCATAGGGGGCCATATCTAACACAGGGGGAGGTGTGCCATCCATAGGGGGCAATATCTAACACAGGGGGAGGTGTGCCATTAATAGGGGGCCATATCTAACACAGGGGGAAGTGTGCCATTCATAGGGGGCCATATCAACACAGGGGGAGGTGTGCCATCCATAGGGGGCCACATCTAACACAGGGGGAGGTGTGCCATCCATAGGGGGCCATATCTAACACAGGGGGAGGTGTGCCATCCATAGGGGGCCATATCTAACACAGGGGGAGGTGTGCCATCCATAGGGGGCCATATCTAACACAGGGGGAGGTGTGCTATCCGTAGGGGGCCATATCTAACACAAGGGGAGTTGTGCCATCCATAGGGGGCCATATCTAACACAGGGGGATGTATGCCATCCATAGGGGGCCATATCAAACACAGGGGGATGTGTGTCATCCATAGGGGGCCATGGGAAGCACAGGGGGACGTGTGCCATCCATAGGGGGCCATGGGCAGCACAGGGGGACGTGTGCCATCCATAGGAGACCTGTGCCAGCTGTAGGAGACGTGTGCCATCTATAGGAAACCTGTGCCAGTTGTAGGGGATATGTGCCAGCAATAGGGGATGTGTTCCAGCACAGGGAGACATGTGCCATAAATAGGGGACATATTCCATCAATAGGAGACATGTGCCAGCAATAGGGGATGTGTGTCAGCAATAGGGGATGTGTGCCATCAATGAGGGACTTGTGGCATCACTGGGGGACGTGTGCAAGCACAAGGGGGCTATATTCAATATTAGGGGGCCATATCCAGATTAAGGGGGCTAATTTTAGGATGGGGGGTATGAGGAACATATACCCTATATGATTTGTTAGATGGACACTGGCATTATAAGATGGACCCCATTTAACATTAAAAAAAATAAATTCTCTTTTCCTTCACCAAATTTGGGGGTGCGTCTTATAATTAGGTGCGTCTTATAAAGCAAAAGAATACGGTATATATTACTGAGTTTTCCATCTCCAAGATCCCATCCCAATATGTAGTAGGTGTAATATTAATTAAATTAGCAAATACCTCCATATTGAAATGTAGTATAGTTCTCCTGATATAGCCATGTCTCTTACCTCATGTGCAGGGCATTGCAGCTTATGTATCTCTGGTTTTGACCACTCATATAGTGATAGTTACTTAGTTGCTCATGGTCATAACCATAGATACCAAACCTGCAATGCCCTGCACATGAAGTAAGAGACATGGCTGTATCAGGAGAACTATACTACATTTCTAATTGGAGGTATTTGCTGATATTATCAATATTATTATTTTTATTATTATTATTATTATTACATCTACTACATATTGGGATAGGATTTTGGAGATGGGAATACCCCTCTAACTATATATCGCCCATCATTGGTTGTTTAATGCAGCTTGTCATGCAGTGCATATGCCACTATAGGGGCATGCACAATTGTTAATAGAATATACAATAAAAGGAATCTGTCATCAGGGTTTTGGTATGTAAGCATGCTGTAAGAGTTAAACAAAAAGCTACTGTGCTTCTCTGTATGTATGCAATTGTTTACCTAATCTAAAGGGTTTATTATCCTCTAATTAACATTACATGACTAGAAGGTGCACACCAGTCTGACAATGCCCCCTGCTGTGACTGACACATCACAGTCAATGCACAATTTCCATTGAGAGCCTGATGTGGGCGGACAGCTCAGTCAGGTGTGGGATTTCCTGGATCTAAATTCTTTGATTACATGACAATGGCTGCAAGCAATAATCTATGTGATACACCTTTGGATTCAGAATCTCTTTACCTACATTTTGTTGCTGTCAGATGAGGTAGCAAAAACCTGCTGACAGATTCCCTTTAATTCTGCTATTGAATATGCAGAAGCAGTCTGTAAGTTTTGGAGCTAAAGCACATTCCAGAGTCTAAAATTCTGCAGCATTTTCCTGCCAAGTATAAATGTACTTTTAATATTTTCTATGTTTTTTACATTGCCTGAGATACTGGCCACCACTGCACTATAACAGCAATGGCCTAAGATGCAGAGTGCTTACAAGCTATTTTCAATTGCGCATGTAAGCACAGTCTGTTGGTTGTGATAGCTGGAGTGTGAAGTTATCTACTGATTGTGGCCAGCTTCACTGCTACTGTGCTCCTTCGATGGTGCAGAGTTAAAGCTGCCTAATATAGAAGCATCGGAGAGCATACAGTTTGGAAAAGCGGTGCAAGCATACCACTGGTCCTAAGTATGAATGAACCAGGAGCGGTAGCCCCCAAGCAAGCAGTAAGCCAATAGCCTAGGAACCGGTTTGGTCCTGAAAAGATGATCTGCAGCAACCCCCTTAACAGAGGGGTCCCCACATTCAGCATATCCATCCATTAGAGAGGAGAGAGCATCTTTAGCTGTAGAGGATCTGGCGTCTTGCCTGACAAGAATGAGGAATTTCTTTTTGTAAATTCAATCATTTGCACTTGACATTACCATTATGTCACTAACTGCCGAATTATGGAGGAAAATAAATATTTGATCTCAATTCCTGTGACTAATTGGGAACTTTGTAGAGTGAAGGATGAGAGCGAAGTGAATCATGTTTAAGTAATGAGTAAGTGAAGTCAAAAGAAAGAACTGAAAGTCAAGTAAACATTGTGTCACAGAAGGACGGACAATCTGATGGAAAGAGTCCTGCTCACAAAAAGCAGCAAAGGGAAATCATTTTAGAGAAATGGCAGTATCCTTAACAACAATACATCTCCATTTGCTCTATTATAAAATGTTTGGTTAAAGGAATTTAAGGGAAATCAGTCACTATTATAAATCATGCAACGTTAAGCATCAACATTCTCTTTAAAGGAACCTGTCATGTCAGATAATAATATCTACCTGTAGAAATAGAGTTAATCAATATGTAAATAGTCTTAGGCCATGTACTCACAGGGAAAGTGTCCTTTGGATATATCCGCAGGACATTCCTCAGGAGCTCCCAGAAATCCGCAGCACAACTTTGTCTGTTTACATGCTGTGGTTGTATTGCGGAATGTCCTGCAGATATGCTGCGGGCATTTAGCATTGAGGATACAGTACCATGGCTTGTGCACTGCATCTGTGGCGCCCTGGACAAGCCAGGTCGTCACAGGTACTACACCAACACACCCTACACCCCGGCTAGGCACACCTAAGTCAAACACAAATCCTTGTTGCCTTCCTCCAGGGGCTGATGTCCACACCAGGGGGTGGGCCAGGCAGTTGGTCCCGCCCACCGAGGAGTTCACAGTCCTGGAGGCGGGAAGAGTTTCAGAACAGTTTTGGAGAGTGAAATGGTAGTAGAGGAGACTGACCGTGTCCGGGTGTGTGGCCCGGGCACACAGCAAGGTTGGCAGATGGTGGTGACCGTCTGCAGGAGAGGCTGATTGGAGTGAACCGTACGGACCGGGGATGGGCGGTGGCCCGCCGGTACCGGATCGGGGAGTGAAGAGAAGCCAACACCATTCGGCAGGGCCTACGGACCCCGACCAGGCTAGTAGTCGCCGTAAAACCGGTCAAATCCGTTAGCGAAGGAAACCTCCGGGGTTTCCCAGCAGTCAAGACCCGATTGAAGGCAACAGCTCACACCATAGAGGGAAACACAGTCACCCCCAAGGCTACAGTTCCCAGGGCCAGAGCCTGCGGGCAAAAGGGGCTCCCTCAGCATCCATCCAAGCTGGGGGGCGGGTTACCGGTGGGAAGCCATTGGAACCGCAAACACAACACAGGTGCAGGGAAAGGCAGTCACCATCAACCTACCGGGAGAACAACCGCAGCCTCCTGTGGGACCCGTCCATCCAGCCGTTTGTTTGACCAGAGACTCTGTGTGAATTACTGGCTGAGTGAGTACCACTGTGCCGTGTGGTACAGCGCTGCCCCCATGACCCTGCACCTCACCAGGCCCCGTAACCCGCCTGCCATCCCTAAAACCCTCACCGGGGCCCCGGGACAACTAACCCCCTTCCCACGGAGGGGAGGACCAACATCCAAGCTGCTCCCTGTCATCGCTCCCGGGATCCCCGTCCAGAGCAGCGGTGGTGTCACAACTTCACCACAACCGTGGGTGGCGTCACGGACAATATCCCCAAACCACACACCAACCCCCCTTTTCACTCACGGGCGAGGAACGCCGCTCGAGTCCCCGGGATCCGGCCCACCGCTCGAGCCACCACCGAGCAGCGACAGCAGCAGCAGTAGCCGGACCCGAGCAGTGGGTGAGCGCAGCGTCCCCTCCTCCGCCCGTGACACATCCTCAATGCAGAACAAGTGCTGGAGTGATCGGGGAGTTCATACTTACCTGTATCACACAGCAACTTGGTTTCTGGCCAGCTTCTGGAGAAGAAAAGCGGGGCCTGGACGAGCTCCAGCTGTCACATGACTGGAGCTCGGGCGGTCACATGATCACAGCTCGTGTAGGCCCCGCCCACCTCTTGCAGCCCGCTGCTGGCTCCGTCCCGCTCTTCTAGGTGCAAAATCTGCAGCATTGAAACAGCACTGCCCAAATCCTATAGGATAACATGGGGAGTGTCTGTACTTGCGCAAACCTGCGGATTTGTCTGGAAAATACAGAAAATCCGCAGGTTTACCGCAGCTAAATCCACATGAATTTTGTCCCATGGGCACAGGGCCTTAGAATGGTACCAGGTTGCCTAACTGAAAGCACCTCTCTGAGGAAAAAATGAACTTTATTCTTCTTGGAAGTCTCTGCCTTTGAGTCATGAAGGCATGCTGGTGCAGCTGCAGTCACCTCTTACAGCATCCTGAACAGTGGCTATAAGCATGCCCTGTGCTGTCCCATCATGTTTAATGATATATCCACTGTTATCTATGTCTTGTTATATACAGTATGTTCATGCTTGTCCTTTGCTGCCATCTACTGGTCAGGCCCTTCTGTTCCCCTAGTTTGTTTTAGTCCAGCCTGTGGGAGTGTTTTCAGCCCTCCATGTGACTTCACATCCTGCCTCCATCTTAGTTTCAGTTTTAGTCAGTGCATTGTGAGGAGCACATCTCTCTCTCCTTTGGGCTTCAGAAAGGCAAAGTTTTTGACCATTAGCGGGTCTAGGACAATCATCTCACGACTGCCACAGTTACAGCCATTTAATCACTATACTGCATGTTTTCGTTCACAGAGGAAAAAATAAACCACTGTTGCTTCATCTCAGCGTGTGTACATTTGAATCCATCCACCCTGGAGCGCTCTGGTCATGTCTGCCTCACCTAGTGAAAATGAAGGTAAGACTCTGACTCGCCCACCCCAGGGCTATGGGACACCCGGTGCCGGGCCGGACTAGTCCGGTGGTAGTCAGTGGTGGCTGGGCCCGGCTCCGTGGCCCTGGTGGGTGTCAGTTGAATATGTGGCTGATGAGTTAAAGTTAATGTTCGTGACGCCACCTGTGGTATGCGGCTATTAAGCCGCCGCTGTTATGGGAGAACTCCGGGGTGATGTTATGGCAGCTATGATGGTACTGCTCCCCACAGGTGGAGCGATGCCCCGGGATACCGTTGGTGCCCGTGAAAGTCTATGGTGTTGTGTGGCTAACACGGTGCAGGGCCGGCAGGCGAGGAAAGAACCAGGCACAAACAACAGTCTCTTTACCTTCTCCTCTTTTACTCTGGGAACAGTCCAGTCCTGGGAGACCGTTACAGGTGGTGATGGGGATCCGGTCGGCCTGGAAGTACTTGGGATGATCTTTCTGGCCAGCTGAGTATGAGGCCTACTCCTGTACTTTGCTTTGTGATGATAGGACCCTGCTTCTCTGAATCCAGCAATGGCCCTCTTTGCTGCTGGGACCGATGGCACGTCCCTTCTTTCTGTAGGTGGCTGCGCAGACCCTCTCTCTGGTGCTTCTCCGCTGGAGTCCACACCGGGCCCTGATGCTGCAGCTGTACCTTGGATGTCTCTGGGCCAGGGGCTTGCAGCTCTCCTGCCCTTCGGACTCGGCTACCAGGGACGGATTTTATACCCTGGCAACCACAGACTCCGATGTCTGAGTCTCTCTGCTGCCTCTCAGCTATTCCTGCTTCTCTGGGCCAAGCTGCTCCAGCTCTAGGCCCCAGATTCACAGGACAGCTCACTCTGCGTCTGTTCACTTCCACTACTCCCCTCAGACTGACTCTACTTCCTCCCTCTGGTCAGGTAGAGGAAGGCTCCCTGGAATTCCAGGTTCAGAGCTCCCCCTGCTGGCCGGAGGGAGAACTGTGTTGGGTGTTAAACCTGCTGGCCAATGGATCTCCCAATTACCTCCAGGCTCAGCATTAACCCTTTGGGAGGGCAATGCTGTTGTGGCGACCAGGTCCTAGGGCGCCACACTCCCCCTTAGTTAAATTCAGTACTCCCGGACTGTGGAAACAAAACATAACATGTCATACATTTCATCCCAATATGGGAGGCACATTCTCTTTAACGTTACAAATTCAAACAGTACTATAAGAGTCCCGTGTGGCTCCCTGCCGGGTGTCCATTACACTGCTCCATGGGGGACCCGCCGCGATAAAACCCCCAACGTAGGCTCTGGGCGTGCGTCAGAGCATTGATGACCCCCCTCTATGCACGCCGGACGGGTTTTTCTTCAGGGGTGTCGAGCACACTGGTGCTAACTATGAACAATTTAGGTGTTGGCCACCCATAGTCCAGTGGCCCAATTGTCCATTTTCACAATCAAAGAAAAAGAAAAACATTTTGTACACAACATTACAGACATTTCGCATAACTATTTACATTCCAATAAATACTCTTTCTTTCTCCTTTATACATTTGATTCCCTATACCTTAGAGGGGGTTGTCCCCGAGTGCTGCGTTGGGACCTGCGTAGCTCTGGTGTTTGTCCCTGACTACTTAGTATGTCTCCTATCTCAGCACTACCGGTAGGCCTAACCCCAATAGGTATGCATGATGATCGCCCATGTGGTCTAAGAGTCGCCAAGGGTATGACAGGTTCACCACTGACAGGGGGTTGATCCTCCTGTTCCACTGCTGGCGTGTCACCTCGTGTCGGGGCGGACGGTTCTTTGGGTGGATCCGGAACCTGTTCTGTTTCTGGCTCGACCAACTGTGGGAACGTCAGGACCGGTACCACTACGGCACCATTTATGCGGGTCCAAGTCTTGGGGAATTTGCCGAGGATTGTTTGTATCATCTCTTCCCCCTCTTCTCGAACTTCCTCCACTTCCTTTTGAACTTTGCACCGCTCAGGGCACGTCTTCAGGCGGTCTCGGGAAATTGCTTGGCAGGTCTTGCCTTCATCTTTGCTTATGAGGCATACCTTACTATTGTCAAAGTTGGAGGGGATAATGGTGTAGGGCTCGTTTTCCCACTGATCATCCAACTTATGCGTCTTCCGCTTCTTCTTGAGGACTTGTTCTCCAGGTGCTAAGGGAGTTGCTGGGGCTGTTTGATTGTAATGCTGTTCTTGTCTCGTTCTTGCTTGAGACAGGCTCCTTTCCACGCACTCCTGGACCTTACGGTACCGCTGCTGCCGTTCTGCATCCCAATCCTCTATTTCTTGAACCGCCTCAGGCGACACAGTCCCCATCTCAAAGTCTACAGGCAACTTGCCTGGTCTGGCTCGCATCAGGTAAGCGGGGCTGCAGTTGGTCGAAGTCACTGGGATGTGGTTGTACAGGTCTACCAGATCTGGCAACTTTTCTGGCCATTGGTTCCTCTCTTCCAGCGGTAGGGTCTTCAGCATATCAATAACCACATGGTTCATTTTCTCGCACAGTCCATTGGTCTGGGGGTGGTACGGTGTGGTTCGAATTTTCTTACAACCGTACATGTTACAGAACTCTTGGAACACTTCAGCCTCGAATGCAGGACCCTGATCCGTCAGTACCCTTTCCGGATAGCCGTGCGGTCGACAAAAGGATGCCTGGAACGCTCTAGCTGCCGTCCTGGCTGTCTGGTCCTTCACAGGCACTACTACCAGGAAACGAGAGTAATGGTCCACAATGGTGAGGGCGTACACATAGCCTGACCGACTTGGTGTCAACTTCACGTGGTCCAGGGCCACCAACTCCAGGGGCTGCTTCGTGACAATTGGCTGTAGGGGAGACCTTTGGCTGGCATCATCCTTCCGCCTCAAGTTACACGGGCCACAGTCTCGGCACCATTTCTCGATCATCTTTCTCATGTGCACCCAGTAGAACCGATCACGGAGTAAGGCCTCCAACTTCTTCCACCCGAAGTGTCCTGCGTTATCATGATACGCTGCTAGGACCATTGGAGCATCCCTC
This sequence comes from Anomaloglossus baeobatrachus, assembly GCF_048569485.1. Lineage (NCBI taxonomy): Eukaryota > Metazoa > Chordata > Amphibia > Anura > Aromobatidae > Anomaloglossus > Anomaloglossus baeobatrachus. Next base: position 483,516,365 of record NC_134358.1, read on the forward strand.
TGCGGAACCACTATCTGCCAGACAAGTTCATTTGTTCGATAGTTGACATATCTCTTGCAGAGCTTGCCTTGGTAGGTGAACAGTCGTCCCCTCTCCTTCCACAGCTGCTGGGCTTCCTCTGGAGCGTCTGGGCCAAGATGGGTCTCAGCTTGCGCTAGCTTCTCTTTGACCAATCGCACGGCCGGGTCACCATTCTGTGTTTCTTCCCAATTATGGTGGAGTAATGGGTTAACCGAGACCTCGTGTTGGCTCGAGCGCTTCACTCCCACAGCATGCTCACACTGGGAAACACCCTGATGATGGAAAGCCGGTAACTCTATCTCTTCGAGTTCATCCAGGTCTTCTCCAGATTCGGGTAAGTGAGGCATTCTGGACAGCGCATCAGCATTGTTATTCTTCTTGCCAGCCCGATACTTGATGGTAAAGTCAAAGTTAGACAGCCGGGCCATCCACCGCTGTTCCAACGCACCTAACTTGGCTGTTGCCAGGTGTGTCAACGGATTGTTGTCCGTGAAGATGGTGAACTTGGCCGACGCCAGATAGTGCTTGAAGCGTTCAGTCACTGCCTAAACAATAGCGAGGAACTCCAGCTTGAAGGAACTGTAGTTTTCTGGATTCCTTTCTGTGGGCCGAAGCTTCCTACTGGCGTACGCTATCACCTTCTCTCTGCCTCCCTGCACCTGGGACAACACGGCTCCCAGGCCCACGTTGCTGGCGTCTGTATACAGTACAAACGGCTGGCTGTAGTCAGGGTAGGCCAGAATTTCTTCTCCCGTGAGAGCCCCTTTCAGCTGGACAAAGGATGTTTCCAGTTGGCTGCTCCATTCAAAGGGAGGGCTCTGCTTCTTAGCCTGCTTTGGCTGGCCCACCAGGAGATCTTGAAGGGGCGCTGCTATCTTGGTGAAACCATCAATGAACCTTCGGTAGTAGCCCACCAGCCCAAGGAACTGCCGCACCTCCTTTACCGTGGTGGGTCTTGGCCAGTCCTTGATTACGGTGACTTTCTCCGGATCAGGTGCCACACCTTCTGCGCTGACCACATGACCCAGGTACTGTACCTTTGGCTTCAAGAGGTGACATTTGGACGGCTTGATCTTCAGGCCATATTTTGACAAAGACTCAAACACTTCTGCTAAGTGCTTCAGGTGGTCTTCATAAGTCTTGGAGTAGACTATGACGTCATCCAGGTACAACAGCACGGTTTCGAAGTTGTGGTGGCCCAAGCAGCACTCCATCAACCGTTGGAATGTCCCCGGGGCGTTGCAGAGCCCGAATGGCATACAGTTGAACTCGCAGAGGCCCATTGGCGTCGTGAATGCCGTCTTCTCCTTGTCCGCCTCTGCCACGGGAACCTGCCAATACCCACTGGTGAGATCCAAGGTGGAGAAATAGTTAGCTGACTTTAAGGCTGTTAGTGACTCCTCTATTCTGGGTAGTGGATAAGCATCTTTATGTGTAATGCGGTTAATTTGCCTGTAATCTACACACATTCTCATTGTACCATCTTTTTTCTTTACGAGCACTAGTGGAGCTGCCCAGGGGCTACAACTATCTCTGATAACCCCAGCCTCCTTCATTTCCCGTAACATTTCTTTGGCACGCTGATACTGTGCGGGGGGTACAGGGCGGTATCTCTCTTTAACGGGAGGATGATCACCCGTGGGGATTTGATGTTTAACCCCTTTCACCTGCCCAAAATCTAGGGGGTGTTTGCTGAAGACCCGCTCGTACTCCTGTACCACCCGGTAAACCCCATGCTTTTGGTGTGAGGGGGTGGAGTCGGTGCCCACATGTAAGTTTTGGCACCAGTCTTCCAGCTGCCCCTTGGAGCCATTGTCTTCCGCCTGGTCGGACGGGATCAAGGGTTCCACTGCTTTGATGGTGTTGTTGCTGACAGTGTACAGTTTTGCTACAGTGGCGTACCGGGGCAATTTGGCTTCCTCCTCCCCACAATTCAGGACACGGATGGGCACTCTCCCCTTGCGGACGTCTGCTACCCCTCTGGCTATCAGGACTCCAGGCCTGCTGTCTGAATACACCGGTTCTACCAAGGCATGGTAATCCTGACCCTTGAGGCCTATTGCTGCCCGACACCATATCAACATTTCACTCCTTGGGGGTATTGCAATGGGGAGGGGGTCACTTACCCTCACACTGCCAATTTCTCCTCCGGCCAGCTCTACCTGCTGCCTCCTCATCAGGGCTCTGATCTCCCTCTGTAGGGCACGCTGCTGCCCGGAGCTGGCAGTTTCAGACGCCTGTTGCAACAAAATTATCACTTCGGCAACACAATTTTCTATCACATTTGTACCAATGGTTACCAATGGGTCAGATTCTTTGCGATCAATATCTACAATTATCATCCCCTGACACGGCAATTCTACCCGCCCCACTTTAATGGTTACTTCTTTGTACCCAATTTGAGGTAAGGGCTGACCATTACTGGCCACAATTGTTAAATCATCATCTGGGCCATGGTCAATGTCTGAATCAGCCCAATATCTTTTGTACAGTTTGTAGGGGATGGTTGTTACCTGGGACCCCGTATCCAGGAGGGCATTCAAAGGGATCCCATCCAGCACAATAGGAAGGACCGGTCGTCCTCCCACATACTTGCTGCGGCTGGGTGTTGAGCCGGGCTTCCTTACACCTGGGGGTCGGCTCCTGGCCCCAGGCTCGGCCCATTTAAAGGACAGTATCGTGCAATGTGGCCCGCCTGGCTGCAGCGGCGGCAGATCGGTTGTCCCGTTGAATCATACCGGTCTGTGTCTCTGCCTCGGGTCGGAGGAACCCTCCTCTGTCGCATCCATGGGACGTCATCTGGGCTGGAGGCCAACTCGATTCTTGCAGGCGATGGGGTCACTTGTAGAGACTGCACGGTCTTGGCAAGGGCAGCCACAGTCTTGGTCAGCTCCTGGACCTGCTGTCTGAGCTCTGCAGTGGGATCCTTATCCAGGGACTGCGCCTCAGCCCCTGCAGTGGCTCGTGTTGCAGGCACCACCCCGGGGTACGTGATAGCAAGAGTCCGGAGGGGTACTGGGTCATTCGGTGTAGATTCTCTCAGTACCCGGATGGCCTGGTCCTTAAACTTTGTAAAGTCCAGAGCAGGGTTCTGCAGGACCAGGATACGCAGCTGGGTCCTGTGGGCATCTGACAGGAGCCCCTCTATGAACTGCTCAGTTAGGAGTTTGTGTTCCTCACGTACACTCTCTGGGTCCACTTGTTTAACCGCTTTCAGGGCCTCCTGCAGGTTTAAGGCATAGTCCCTTATGCTGTCTGTGGCCCGCTGCTTGCACCCAAAGAATCTCATCTTTATCTCTGCTGCGGTGCGGGTGTCAAAAGTACTCTTTAGCTTGGCCAGTATCTGGGTTACTGTCCCTTTATCTGTATCAGGCCAGGACTTCACTTCACGCTGGGCTGCGCCGGCTAGCTGTCCCATTAATATGCCCACCTTCTGGCTCTCAGTCAGCGGATACACCCGGAACAAGCTGTGCAGGCTTTCTCTGAAGTTGCTCAAGGTATGGGACTCCCCGGAGTACTGCGGCAGCCATTCTGCGCCCGGTATGTACGGCATGGTGATCGGCATTACCGGCGCTACAGCGGGGGATGGGGCGACGGCGACAGGGATCGCTTCGGCTGGTGCTGCGGCGTCTCGGGCTATGGCAGCCACCTGCCCTCCCTCTGCGTCGGACATCTTCCTCCCCCTTAGTGAACCTTACCAGGCTCCGTTCACTTTTCAAATTTCCTTCTGGGTCGCGCGGGGTTAACAGCGCTCTGCTCTGATGGCGCGCTCCCTTCGCGCTCTTTGTCAGGCACGCCCCCCTTCTTCCTGCGCTCAGTGAGGCTAATGGCGGCGGCAGTTTTCAAACAGTGAAACACGCAGTAATACAGTCTTTAAAGCGCAATTCTTCAGGCGCACAGTACCCGGTGTGACCGGGCACGAAATCCTGTTCGTGACGCCAAAAATTGACTCGCCCACCCCAGGGCTATGGGACACCCGGTGCCGGGCCGGACTAGTCCGGTGGTAGTCAGTGGTGGCTGGGCCCGGCTCCGTGGCCCTGGTGGGTGTCAGTTGAATATGTGGCTGATGAGTTAAAGTTAATGTTCGTGACGCCACCTGTGGTATGCGGCTATTAAGCCGCCGCTGTTATGGGAGAACTCCGGGGTGATGTTATGGCAGCTATGATGGTACTGCTCCCCACAGGTGGAGCGATGCCCCGGGATACCGTTGGTGCCCGTGAAAGTCTATGGTGTTGTGTGGCTAACACGGTGCAGGGCCGGCAGGCGAGGAAAGAACCAGGCACAAACAACAGTCTCTTTACCTTCTCCTCTTTTACTCTGGGAACAGTCCAGTCCTGGGAGACCGTTACAGGTGGTGATGGGGATCCGGTCGGCCTGGAAGTACTTGGGATGATCTTTCTGGCCAGCTGAGTATGAGGCCTACTCCTGTACTTTGCTTTGTGATGATAGGACCCTGCTTCTCTGAATCCAGCAATGGCCCTCTTTGCTGCTGGGACCGATGGCACGTCCCTTCTTTCTGTAGGTGGCTGCGCAGACCCTCTCTCTGGTGCTTCTCCGCTGGAGTCCACACCGGGCCCTGATGCTGCAGCTGTACCTTGGATGTCTCTGGGCCAGGGGCTTGCAGCTCTCCTGCCCTTCGGACTCGGCTACCAGGGACGGATTTTATACCCTGGCAACCACAGACTCCGATGTCTGAGTCTCTCTGCTGCCTCTCAGCTATTCCTGCTTCTCTGGGCCAAGCTGCTCCAGCTCTAGGCCCCAGATTCACAGGACAGCTCACTCTGCGTCTGTTCACTTCCACTACTCCCCTCAGACTGACTCTACTTCCTCCCTCTGGTCAGGTAGAGGAAGGCTCCCTGGAATTCCAGGTTCAGAGCTCCCCCTGCTGGCCGGAGGGAGAACTGTGTTGGGTGTTAAACCTGCTGGCCAATGGATCTCCCAATTACCTCCAGGCTCAGCATTAACCCTTTGGGAGGGCAATGCTGTTGTGGCGACCAGGTCCTAGGGCGCCACAACTCCTCATACCTCTACCCAACTACCTGCCTTCAATCGCCTCTAAGTGAGGACAGAACATGCCCCAACACTTTGACTGATAGTTGGGTGCATGAATGCATGAATTGAGTGCTGCCAGTGCTTGCAGTGTTTAAGGTGGTTGTCCACTACTTTTGCATAGATGGCATATCCTTATGATACTTCAATGTCTGACTGGCCGGGGTCCGACATCCTGAACCTCTGCCGATTAGCTTTTCTTGCAGTTAGCAATGCTCAGTTCTGGAACTGCCCTGTCAATTGTAGCGGCAACAGTCAGGTACTGCACATCTGCCTCCTATTCTTTTGAATGGGAGGTGGATGTGCAGTACCCAGCCATGGCTACTATCTTTTGATGGGGCAGGTCCGGAATTGAGCATTTTCCATTGACTTACATTGCGCTACCTACTCATAACGAATATGTGACTAGCGGACAGTACTCGCTAATGAGTAAAAATAGTCAACTACTTGCTCAACACTTCCAGATAGAATTATAATGGTGAGTACCATTTTCCTTATAATTCTATCTGAATATGTCTCCCCTGAAATGAGCACCGTGGAGCAGCATGGAAACCTGCCTGTTTACTATTGGTATAATGGACATCGATCGCATAGCATGAGTAGTATAGTAGTGTTTGGAGCAGTGCCCCATATTCTCTTCTACTTTTTGAAGTTTACTTGCTCAACACTAGTCAGTACTGAACTGTGATTTTTTTTTACGGAAAAAATCACAGCATGTAGAGTAAGGTGTCATAAAACGGCCGAGACTCACCAACGCAAAACTATTGGTGCAACAAAAAAAACATACCGCACCCAAACCATCTGTATGCTATCCTTTTTTATGGATACATTACCATTCTGTAGCATAGGACATTGTAAATCGTCCCATAAATGACTGTAGAATAACAGCTGCTGAGAAATAAAATGCATGTCATATGGATGCAAGAAATAAATCGCACACTCGCATAGCGCTTTGGTTGTGTGTGGCACAAAATTGTTAAAATTTTCCTGCAAAAAATAATCTTTCATATAGCTACGTCGAAAAAAAATTAAAAAAAAGTTACGGTTCATAGAATTTCACAAATAAAAAAGTGCAAAAAGTGTGTGGAAATTAAGACTAAATTAGCTATGCTTCTTAAATTATTAATAAACAGAAGCTGCCAAATATGTTTCCTTCCTTGGCTCTGCCTGACACACAGTGACTCTCCTATATCTCCTTCCTATCAATTAACCATATTATTCTCTTTTCCTCACACACTAATCTCACAGGTGTACAAAATTTGGGTTTCTGAAAATGTTTTCAAATCCAATGACTGATTCCTATGTTTTATTATGCAGCGATTTAAAAAATGTTTGGATTTTTAACCATCACATATGGATTTTGCACAAAATAAGAGTGAAACTACGTACAAAAGAGAAGAACAAGAAAAATATTTATTGAAGCCAAAAATATACAGAATATTATATAGAAAAATGTATTGAACATTCATTCTGTAACTTTATTGGAAGTTAATTCTTGCATCTTTTCCTTTTCTCTTCAAAGCTTCTCTTGACCCTTTTCTCTTATAAAAGGCCTGTGGATCTTCTCTGTGAAGCATCTAGCATTACAAGTAAGCTGAGCTGCAGCATTCAATGTCAGGCAGCAGCTACAAAAGCAAACAAGATTTTAGGGTATATAAAAAGAGAGATTACAACCGTGACCTCAACCTATTGTTACCGCTCGATAAATCCCTGGTGAGGCCACATCTAGAATATGGGATCCAGTTGTGGGTTCCATATTTGAAAAAGAATATTCAGAAGTTAGAGTCAGTTCAAAGGTGTCTAACAAGAATATTACACAGGATGGAAGGCCTACACTGCCAGAAACTGGATCATCGAAGACTCCCTTTCTCGTAGGGAGTATATTAAGCAGGTAGCCACCCTCATACCCTCATAAACACTTGGCAATTTATCAGAAGAGGGGTAGAAGTGAATATGCTGATAAGATCTGGTCCTAGTGGATATATTGTTAGGAACAATGTAGTGTCAGTAGTGATTAAAGCTGGAACTGTCAGGTGAATAAATCATGGCACTAACAAAAATAGATACCTGTAAATAAACACTGCAGAATTTTGGACTTGTCATATATGTATGCTACATGTTTATGGTTTACTTTAAGGGGGAAGGGATGGGAAGGAGGTATTTGTTTTTATTTGTTTGCTGATGTTTTTTTCTTTTTTCTTACAAAGCAAAATCATTGTCTGTTATTACCGTATTTTTCGGACCATAAGACGCACTTTTTTTCCCCCAAATGTTGGGGGAAAGTGGGGGGTGCGTCTAATGGTCTGAATGTAGGGCATGGCTGCGGGGAATGAGGGTGCTGCGGTGGAGCAGGTCATCGGGGGCACGAGCAGGCAGCAGCAGCGCCTGCCATGACCACGTGGGCCCGCTCATTACATATGCATTACTTATACGCCCATCCTCCCACCCATCTCTCAGCGCTGAAGCCGGGGTTGATAGGTGGGCGGGATGATGGGCGGGGACGCGCGCATAATTAACAGCCGCCCATGATCACCCCTGGCAACTACAGCCTGGAGTGATCATGCTCGGCTGTATTCACTGCCCCCCACCCGCATCATCATGAGCACGGGGTGCAGTGAATAAATGTACTCAATGTTCCCCTGCAGCACCGAGATGTCCTCCAGTCTGCCTGCCGCACTGTGTGGACTGGAGACTAGCGGTGCTCACAGCGATGACGTCATCGCTGTGCGCATGTGTGTCCTCACAGCCGCGCCAGCAGACTGGAGGACATCGCGGTGCTGCAGGGAACGTGGCCGGCTCAACACAGCGCTGCCGGCACAGACAGGAGGAGGAGCCATGCTGTGTGGAACGAGGAAAGGTGAGTGTAAACGTTTATTTATTTTTTTGTGTGTGCCGCAGGATGGGGGTATATGAGCAGGATGATTGGGGTATATGAACAGGATGATGGCATATAGCAGGATGATGGGGGTATATGAGCAGGATGGGGCCATATACCAGGATGATGGGGGTATATGAACAGGATAATGGCATATAGCAGGATGATGGGGGTATATGAGCAGGATGATGGGGCCATATACCATGATGATGGGAGTATATGAACAGGATGATGGCATATAGCAGGATGATGGGGGTATATGAGCAGGATGATGGGGTTATATGAGTAGGATGATGGGGGTATATGAGCAGGATGATGGAGTATATAGCAGGATGGGAGCACATACCAGGATGCAGTATATAGCAAGATGGGGCGATACCAGGATGAGGGACATAAATATATACACAAGGCAGGAGGATCATTACCAGGATGGGGTACCTTAGTAGAGAATTTGGGGATATTACCTCCATAATAGTGTCAGCAGCAGATCCTCGCCCCATAACAGTGTGTCATGACCACATTTTTTGTTTAAAATTTTATTTTTCTATTTTCCTTCTCTAAAACCAGGGTGCGTCTTATGGTCCGGTGCGTCTTATAGTCCGAAAAATACGGTATATATCATGTTATGTATAAAATTAATAAAAACTATTTGATTGAAAAAAAAGATCAAAGTATATAAAACTCACCACTTACGTTTGAAACAATTTTCGCAGATCTTCACTAGTGACCTGTTACACACTATGGCACTGATTCATCAAGACTTTTTCTTGCCAGTCTTGATCAGTGGATTCAGATGCTCTTGATTCATAAAGAGGGCACCCCAACTCTGTGCCCCACGCCGGGAATCTTACACCAGCCTCTTACTCGTGTGAGATTTCTGGCACAACAAACACCACAACTCGTAATAAATTAGATGAGCCATGGCATCACACCTCACCTTCACCACACCTAAGCTCTACCCAGCTTTGCAAATTTTGGCATAGCCAGGAGAAACTGGTGCGAATACTTTTCAAAACAATTTATGCCAGAATTATTGCAAAATTGCTTTGATGAATCTGGGCCTGTTTGTACAGTTTATTTAGTTTTTTACAACTTTCTCTCCCTATCTCTACAGCTGGGGCTGAGTTCACATGGTCATGAATCATCCAGTTGAAGCAGATCCAGTAAACAAAAAAATTGGATTATTTTCAAACTTTTGAAAAACTGATGCACTTTCTATCTAATCCTTTCTCATTGACTTTGATGCTTTAACAAATGGATCCAACAGAAAACTGTTCTTTAAGCTGGATGAAAAAGATGTGTCTGCACTACTTTTATGCTTGTCAAAAATAACAGATTGCTGTTGTATTTGTTTCTTAAATTATTGAAGTCAGTTTGAAAGGGTCAAGTATAAAGTGCATCAATTTTTCATCAGTTTGAAACTGACCCATTTTTTGGGTAATTGGGTCCATTTCAAACAAATGATTACTGGACATGTGAATTCAGCCTAAGCTGAGAGTTGGGATCATTTTTACTGTCTAGATTCACCACAAAATGGCTGCTGTATTTCCTGTGTGAATGAAATCAACTTTTATCTTTGCCTTTTGAACTCCAAGTAATAGTTTGTTTATTAGAGCTCAGGAAATCAGTCTGCACAACCTTAGGATGGTGTACTAAATAGGATTTCTGGTTTGTCGTCACATAGTCCAAGTTCATGCAGCCAATAGGAAATTAGGGGCATGAACAGAAATATGAAGCTTCTCTGGGCAGCAGTGTTACCTTTGGACCACCATAAAACAAGAGTTAACAGACAAGATGAATACACAGAGACAAAATGGAATATGTTCTCTCTCACCTGCTTCTGCATTTATATGGGCTATAATAGTCTCTACTGATTGTCTTTGTTATACCATGTTATATAAGGAAAGTTGCATGGCCACTTCCAGTCATATAATCCTATTCTGACTGTTCCAATCTTTTGCAATGTGAAAAATATCAGCTGTTATTTTAGGCATATCACATGAAGTGAGTAGCATATTGTATAAATTCGATGGGTTCAACAAACTCCTAAAATATCTATATCAATTTGATTATAGACATATAATAGGTTTGTAACATTATCACTCATGTGTATGGCAGAATAAATCCCATTTTGATATCAGAACCTGGAATTTGGATGCTGTCTGCTTTGAATACACTCTACATTTAGACAGTCATGAGTGTATGTCCTGATCTTACGGGCACAGCAGACGGGCCTGTCCAAATACCCATTTGAGAAATGACAAGACAGAACAAACTTAAAGCAATTTTATCTCAAAAGGATTTTGATTTAAAGGATTACTGCTCTCTCATTTATATTCCCAGAGGCACAAACAATGACATTGAGTGTTATATACAGACACCCTGTCCTATAGAAGAATTCCAGATTAGTCTTGTGATATTAAAGGGGTTATTTAAATTTCTCCTTTAGATGCCTCTCAGTAATGTAGGCATACTAGTAGTATAGTTTTACTATACAGCCCACACTTTACGTCCAATATAGGGGCTCGCTTACACATGCACATAACATGGCCAAGTGGTATCCAAAGTTTTGTCGGATAGCTCTTAGCCCAATGTTATGTACAGTGCCTACAAGTAGTATTCAACCCCCTGCAGATTTAGCAGGTTTACACATTCGGAATTAACTTGGCATTGTGACATTTGGACTGTAGATCAGCCTGGAAGTGTGAAATGCACTGCAGCAAAAAAGAATGTTATGTTTTTTTTGTTTGTTTTTTTTTTAAATTGTGAAAAGTTTATTCAGAGGGTCATTTATTATTCAACCCCTCAAACCACCAGAATTCTGTTTGGTTCCCCTAATGTATTAAGAAGTATTTCAGGCACAAAGAACAATGACCTTCACATATTTGGATTAATTATCTCTTTTTCCAGCCTTTTCGGACTAATTAAGACCCTCCCCAAACTTGTGAACAGCACTCATACTTGGTCAACATGGGAAAGACAAAGGAGCATTCCAAGGCCATCAGAGACAAGATCGTGGAGGGTCACAAGGCTGGCAAGGGGTACAAAACCCTTTCCAAGTAGTTGGGTCTACCTGTCTCCACTGTTGGGAGCATCATCCGGAAGTGGAAAGCTTATGGAACTACTGTTAGCTTTCCACGGCCTGGACAGCCTTTGAAAGTTTCCACCCGTGCCGAGGCCAGGCTTGTCCGAAGAGTCAAGGCTAACCCAAGGACAACAAGGAAGGAGCTCAGGGAAGATCTCATGGCAGTGGGGACATTGGTTTCAGTCAATACCATAAGTAACGTACTCCACCGCAATGGTCTCCGTTCCAGACGAGCCCGTAAGGTACCTTTACTTTCAAATCGTCATGTCAAGGCTCGTCTACAGTTTGCTCATGATCACTTGGAGTACTCTGAGACAGACTGGTTCAAGGTTCTCTGGTCTGATGAGACCCAGATCGAGATCTTTGGTGCCAACCACACACGTGACGTTTGGAGACTGGATGGCACTGCATACGACCCCAAGAATACCATCCCTACAGTCAATCATGGTGGTGGCAGCATCATGCTGTGTGGCTGTTTCTCAGCCAAGGGGCCTGGCCATCTGGTCCGCATCCATGGGAAGATGGATAGCACGGCCTACCTGGAGATTTTGGCCAAGAACCTCCGCTCCTCCATCAAGGACCTTAAGATGGGTCGTCATTTCATCTTCCAACAAGACAACGACCCAAAGCACACAGCCAAGAAAACCAAGGCCTGGTTCAAGAGGGAAAAAATCAAGGTGTTGCAGTGGCCTAGTCAGTCTCCTGACCTTAACCCAATTGAAAACTTGTGGAAGGAGCTCAAGATTAAAGTCCACATGAGACACCCAAAGAACCTAGATAACTTGGAGAAGATCTGCATGGAGGAGTGGGCCAAGATAACTCCAGAGACCTGTGCCAGCCTGATCAGGTCTTATAAAAGACGATTATTAGCTGTAATTGCAAACAAGGGTTATTCCACAAAATATTAAACCTAGGGGTTGAATAATAATTGACCCACACTTTTATGTTGAAAATTTATTAAAATTTAACTGAGCAACATAACTTGTTGGTTTGTAAGATTTATGCATCTGTTTATAAATCCTGCTCTTGTTTGAAGTTGGCAGGCTCTAACTTATTTGCATCTTATCAAACCTGCTAAATCTGCAGGGGATTGAATACTACTTGTAGGACGATTTGACCCTTTGTATATGTTTCATGAGTGCTGGAGTTGCCCTTTATGAGATCTTTTTATGGTTAGTGAGGAACGCGATCCGTACTCAATCTCCTAAAATACATAGGACTTCTGACTCTCTCTTCCTATCGTGAGTGTCAGGAGTCCTGAGTACAGCAGGAGAGTCAGCAGGGATCACACTCCTCACTCTAAGAGGACATGATGTGTCGCGGGCGGCGGAGGGGACGCTGCGCTCTCCCACTGCTTGGGTCCGGCTGCGGCTGCTGCTGCTCGGTGGTGGCTCGAGCGGTGTGCCGGATCCCGGGGACTCGAGCGGCGTTCCTCGCCCGTGAGTGAAAGGGGGGGGAATTGTTTTGGGGATTGATTGTCCGTGACGCCACCCACGGTTGTGGTGAGATTGGTGACACCACCGCTGCTCTGGACGGGGATCCCGGGAGCGATGACAGGGAGCAGCCTGGATGTTAGTTCTCCCCTCCGTGGGTAGGGGGTTGGTTGTCCCGGGGCCCGGTGATGGGGTAGGGATGGATGGCAGGCGGGTTACGGGGCCTGGTAAGGTGCAGGGTCGCGGGGGCAGCGCTGTGCCGCACGGCACGGTGGTACTCACTCAGCCCAATGATGTACACAGATTCTCTGATGAAACAAATGGCTGGATGGACGGGTCCCACAGACGGCTGTGGTGTTGTTTCTCCCGGCAGGTTGATGGTGACTGCCTTTCCCTGCACCTGTGTAGTGTAACGGTTCCAATGGGTTCCCACCGGTAACCCGCTCCCCAGCTTTGAAGGTTGCTGAAGGAGCCCCTTTTGCCCGCAGGCTCTGGCCCTGGGAACTGTAGCCTTGGTGGTGACTGTGTTTCCCTCTCTCGGTTGGACTGTTGCCTTCTGTCGGGACTTGGCTGCTGGGAAACCCAGGAGGTTCCCTTCGCTAACGGATTTGGCAAATTCACGGTGACTCCTAGCCTTGCCGGGGTCCGTAAGCCCCTGCCGGATGGTGCTGGCTTCTCTTTGTGTACCGGTCCTGTACCGCCGGGCCACCGCCCGTCCACGGTACTTACGGCTAGCTCCAATAGGCCTCTCCTGCAGATGGTCACCACCGTCTGCCAACCTTGCTGTTCCGTCCGGGCCACACACCCGGACCAACTTCAGTCTGCTCTACTACCACTTTTCTTCCTTCCACTTTCAACTCTCAAACTGATCTCTTCTCTTTTCCTGCCTCCAGGACTGTGAACTCCTCGGTGGTCGGGACCAACCACCTGGCCCACCCCCTGGTGTGAACATCAGCCCCTGGAGGGAGGCAACAAGGGTTTTGTCTGACTTAGGTGTGCCTGACCGGGAGTGTGGGGTGTGTTGGTGTAGTGTTTGTGACGTCCTGGCTTGTCCAGGGCGCCACAGATACACTGAAGGATGGGTCTGTGTATTGTGGGCCTAAGAGGAGTGCTGCAGGATGGAGCCATTTATCAATGGGGATGAGAGAAACAATGTAGTGCAGGAGTCCACTGTAAATGCAAGGGTTGAGAGGAGAAAACTGCTGCAGTAAATAGCTGCAATTAAAAGAGCTGAGAAGAGTAATGTACTGTAGAATGGGGTTGTATACTGAAGTGCCTGAGAGGAGAGATGTACTAGAGGATGCGGGTGAGAGGAGTGATGTATTACAGTATGTTACAGTGTATAAAGGACAGACATGGCAAGCATCAGGCAACTGAGAAAAGGAGACATTGGCTACATTAGAAATTTCAATTTCAGACAGTAGCAGACAGTTGTAGATTGAATAAAGAGGAGAAAAAGAGTCGCTGTATATAGGGATCAACCAATAAGATTTGTTCAATTAACAAACAATAATTTTATTGATACAAAATTTGTGCATATGTCGCGGGCGGGGAGGAGGATGGCAACGCTGCGCTCACCCACTGCTTGGGTCCGGCTGCTGCTACTCTGTGGTGGCTCGAGCGGTAGGCCGGATCCCGGGGTCTCAAGCGGCGCTCCTCGCCCGTGAGTGAAAGGGGGGTTGTTTTGGTGGTGAGGATTTGGTTATTGTCCATGACGCCACCCACGGTTGTGGTGATTTTAGTGACACCACCGCTGCTCTGAACGGTGATCCCGGGAGCGATGACTGGAGCAGCTAAGTTGTTAGTCCTCCCCTCCGTGGGTAGGGGGTTGGTGGTCCCGGGGCCCGATGATGGGGTAGGACAGGATGGCAGGCGGGTTATGGGGCCTTGTGAGGTGCAGGGACGCGGGGGCAGCGCTGTGCCATACGGCACTGTGGTACTCACTCAGCCTGAGACGTTGACACAGTTCACGGTAAAACACACAGCTGGAAAGACGGTTCCCACGGACGGCTGCTGTTGCTTTTCCACGGTAGTTAACGGTGACTGTCTCTTTCCCTGCACCTAGTACTTCTGTTAGTTCCGATGGGTTCCCACCGGTAACCCGCTCCCCGGCTTGGATATGGGCCGGAGGAGCCCCTCTTTGCCCGCAGGCGCTGGCCCTGAGAAACTGGTGCCTTGGCGGTGGCGGTGTCTCTCTCATATGGTTGGACTTTTGCCTTCAATCAGGACTTAGTTGTTTGGAAACCCGGAGGTCCCCTTCACTGACGGATTTGGCAAATTCACGGCGACTCCAAGCCTTGCCGGGGTCCGAAAGGCCCCTGCCAATGGTGCTGGCCTCACTTTGTGTACCGGTCCGGTACCGCCGGGCCACCACCCGTCCACGGTCCTTTCGGCAACTCCAATCAGCCACTCCTGCAGACGGTCACCGCCGTCTGCTAACCTTGCTGTCTCCGTCCGGGGCACACACCCGGACTCAGTCAGATAGTTGCTCCACTACCACTTTGCTCCTCACTAGAGATGAGCGAACCGGTCCCGGTTCGGCTCGAGGTCGGTTCGCCGAACGGAGGTACCGTTCGAGTTCGGTTCGTCGAACGTTCGACGAACCGAACTCGAGCCAATAGGAAACAATGGCAGGCAATCACAAACACAGAAAAACACCTAGAAAACACCCTCAAAGGTGTCCAAAAGGTGACAAACAACTCACAACACAACACAAACACATGGGAAAGTGACAAGGACATATACTCATGCGAAAACAAAACAGCTGGACAAGGAAAAAGAAGAGGACACACCGATATATGAGTATATGCAAGGAAACATCTATTCCATTATTGTGCAACTTGAGCCCTGCTCATTTTAGGCTTCCAATCTGGATAAATTGCCTGAGCTCGCCACGTACGCCTTGGGGATCTTGTCATGTCCTGCAGCCAGCGTTCTCTCGGAACCTGTCTTCAGTGCTGCTGGTGGTCTGCTGGCAGATAAGCACACGCGTCTGTCCACTGACAATGTGGACATGGCTCTCAGAGGACTTTTCTTCCCCTGGGTCAGCCAGGGGACGGGAAAGGCACGCGTATTTTTGAGAGTGCTTCATGCAAAGCATCTTTTTCTTTTTCAAAAGGGGGGTGTAACCGATGCCAGTCAAGTGGGGTGTGTGTGGCCCAGTTAGTGGCAACGAGGGAGACTGTGGTTGGAGTCCCCTCGCTGTGTTTCTAAAAGAACCAAGATGAACAAGTCATGGCTCTCAGAGGACTTTTCTTCCCCTGGGTCAGCCAGGGGACGGGAAAGGCACGCGTATTTTTGAGAGTGCTTCATGCAAAGCATCTTTTTCATCTTGAAAATTGGGTCAACTGATGCCAGTCAAGTGGGGTGTGTGTGGCTCAGTTAGTGGCAACGAGGGAGACTGTAGTTGGAGTCCCCTCGCTGTGTTTCTAAAAGAACCAAGATGAACAAGTCATGGCTCTCAGAGGACTTTTCTTCCCCTGGGTCAGCCAGGGGACGGGAAAGTCACGCGTATTTTTGAGAGTGCTTCATGCAAAGCATCTTTTTCTTTTTCAAAAGGGGGGGTCAACCGATGCCAGTCAAGTGGGGTGTGTGTGGCCCAGTTAGTGGCAACGAGGGAGACTGTGGTTGGAGTCCCCTTGCTGTGTTTCTAAAAGAACCAAGATGAACAAGTCATGGCTCTCAGAGGACTTTTCTTCCCCTGGGTCAGCCAGGGGACGGGAAAGGCACGCGTATTTTTGAGAGTGCTTCATGCAAAGCATCTTTTTCTTTTTCAAAAGGGGGGGTCAACCGATGCCAGTCAAGTGGGGTGTGTGTGGCCCAGTTAGTGGCAACGAGGGAGACTGTGGTTGGAGTCCCCTCGCTGTGTTTCTAAAAGAACCAAGATGAACAAGTCATGGCTCTCAGAGGACTTTTCTTCCCCTGGGTCGGCCAGGGGACGGGAAAGGCACGCGTATTTTTGAGAGTGCTTCATGCAAAGCATCTTTTTCATCTTGAAAATTGGGTCAACTGATGCCAGTCAAGTGGGGTGTGTGTGGCCCAGTTAGTGGAAACGAGGGAGACTGTGGTTGGAGTCTCCTCGCTGTGTTTCTAAAAGAACCAAGATGAACAAGTCATGGCTCTCAGAGGACTTTTCTTCCCCTGGGTCAGCCAGGGGACGGGAAAGGCACGCGTATTTTTGAGAGTGCTTCATGCAAAGCATCTTTTTCATCTTGAAAATTGGGTCAACTGATGCCAGTCAAGTGGGGTGTGTGTGGCCCAGTTAGTGGAAACGAGGGAGACTGTGGTTGGAGTCCCCTCGCTGTGTTTCTAAAAGAACCAAGATGAACAAGTCATGGCTCTCAGAGGACTTTTCTTCCCCTGGGTCAGCCAGGGGACGGGAAAGGCACGCGTATTTTTGAGAGTGCTTCATGCAAAGCATCATTTTCTTTTTCAAAAGGGGGGGTCAACCGATGCCAGTCAAGTGGGGTGTGTGTGGCCCAGTTAGTGGCAACGAGGGAGACTGTGGTTGGAGTCCCCTCGCTGTGTTTCTAAAAGAACCAAGATGAACAAGTCATGGCTCTCAGAGGACTTTTCTTCCCCTGGGTCAGCCAGGGGACGGGAAAGGCACGCGTATTTTTGAGAGTGCTTCATGCAAAGCATCTTTTTCTTTTTCAAAAGGGGGGGTCAACCGATGCCAGTCAAGTGGGGTGTGTGTGGCCCAGTTAGTGGCAACGAGGGAGACTGTGGTTGGAGTCCCCTCGCTGTGTTTCTAAAAGAACCAAGATGAACAAGTCATGGCTCTCAGAGGACTTTTCTTCCCCTGGGTCAGCCAGGGGACGGGAAAGGCACGCGTATTTTTGAGAGTGCTTCATGCAAAGCATCTTTTTCTTTTTCAAAAGGGGGGGTCAACCGATGCCAGTCAAGTGGGGTGTGTGTGGCCCAGTTAGTGGCAACGAGGGAGACTGTGGTTGGAGTCCCCTCGCTGTGTTTCTAAAAGAACCAAGATGAACAAGTCATGGCTCTCAGAGGACTTTTCTTCCCCTGGGTCAGCCAGGGGACGGGAAAGGCACGCGTATTTTTGAGAGTGCTTCATGCAAAGCATCTTTTTCATCTTGAAAATTGGGTCAACTGATGCCAGTCAAGTGGGGTGTGTGTGGCCCAGTTAGTGGAAACGAGGGAGACTGTGGTTGGAGTCCGCTCGCTGTGTTTCTAAAAGAACCAAGATGAACAAGTCATGGCTCTCAGAGGACTTTTCTTCCCCTGGGTCAGCCAGGGGACGGGAAAGGCACGCGTATTTTTGAGAGTGCTTCATGCAAAGCATTTTTTTCATCTTGAAAATTGGGTCAACTGATGCCAGTCAAGTGGGGTGTGTGTGGCCCAGTTAGTGGCAACGAGGGAGACTGTGGTTGGAGTCCCCTCGCTGTGTTTTACATGCTTTTAGAAGGTCATGACATGGCTTGGAGGTTGACTTTCAGCATCTGCAAACTGTTGGCTACCAAAATGCTGCCTTTCCAACACCTGTGGTTATAGACAATGAGGAACATACTGATGAAGATGAGACGCAGATACCCGATTGGGATGACAACTGAAATATTCGGTCAGGGCAAGAAGAGGCTCGGTCTGAGGGGGAGGGGAGTGCAAACACAACAATTGATGATGAAGTTCTAGATCCCACCTACTGTCAACCCACAGTCAGACACTCGAGGAGGTCAACAGAGGCGGTGGAGGAGGATGCAACCGACGACGAAGTTACCTTGCGCCTTCCTGGACAGAGTCGGAGCACTGGTAGCACGTCTACAACTGCATCCTCAGCCACCACTCTGCCTCTGAGCATTATTCGGGGTGGATCAACAGGTCGCATGGCCTCTAAGCCTTGCCTAGCCTGGTCCTTTTTTGACATAGAAAAAGATCGCCCAAATTATGTGATCTATAAAATTTGTCATGGTTCTCTTAGTAGAGGTCAAAACCTCAGCAGTTTGACAACTTCTTCCATGAATCGTCACATGAATAAATATCATATGGCCCGGTGGGAAGCTCACCGTGCTGCAATGCGGCCTAGCGGAGCGAACCATCCACCGCCTGCCCCTTCCAGTGCATCCGCGCGCTCGTCATCTTCTAGGACTGTGGGGACAGCTGTCACACCTGTTTTTCCACCCACAACTTCCACCACTGTAACCGCAACAGGCAGTTTGCTTGGTAGGTCGTCAGTTGGTTTGGAAGGGGAAACAAGTACGTGTGTACAGCTCTCTCAGACATTGATAGTGTGAAGCCCCTCCAGTGTTGTGTCGGTGCATTACCTTCAGGGACTCCACGTAGCTGGATCTTGTCACAGGTAGGAGATCTTCTTTTAGGATTGTCGTGACGCCACTCTCAGAATTGCGGTCAGTGGGGACCGCCACTGCAGATTAAGGGATGCCTGGGGCTGATGGTGGGTGCAGCCAGTTGTAATAGCCTCCTGAGAGTGAGGCAAGCCCCAGGGCCCTGGGTAAGTGTGTGGAACCACAAGGCGCAGAATAACTCAGCACAAGCAGAATGTCTTTCAGGGGTTTTACTCACAGTTGATGGCAGGGTGAGTAACCCGGGCGTAGCTGGGATGAACCAGGCTGGAACCAGGTATCCTTCAGGCTGACTGATGAGGGTGGCTACCGACTCGCCTTCCTTAGCCCTTCTGTGGTTTGTGGTAACCCCGACTTTTAGTCCCTATGGGGGTCACCCAGGGAAGTAGCTGCTCCCCTCTTTTGTTTGCCGTTTGCTTGTCGCCTGGACCAGATCACTCCAGCTGCTTGCCTCCTGTGAACTATGGGCCCTAACTGTGGCTACGTGGCTGCGGCTTTTGTGGTGTTGTGGCGTGGGCTTTAAGGGCCCCACACCGGCAGGTTTAGCAAGGAAAGGTGGATCTATCCCCGCACCGGGATCTGCCGCCCGTTTGGGCCTGGTACTCCCTGACAGTGTCCTTACTTTCCACTACACTGCTCTCTCTCCAGCTGTGTGTGGTGTTCGGGCAGCACTACCAGGTGACCGTTCTCCCCCGTCGGTAGTCACTGCGCGGACGCTGTTAGACTGCAACAGCTCCAGGGTCTGCTTCTGCTCTTCCTGAGCTGCTGCACTAAACTGGCTCACTCGTTGGACCTGCACTGCTGCTCCTGTCTGAGCTCCACTTCCATGCTCCTCACTCCTCCACACTCTGCTTCAGACTGTTTACTCCTCCTTCTCTTTTCCCCTTGTGCCTGCCTACGCCACCTAGCAACCAGGCTCTCTACCACACCCCTTGAGTGGAGATGGAGGCTTCGCCCCCTCCACTCCTCAAGTGGAGGTGAAGGCTTTGCCCCCTCCTGGGATCCCAAGGGGTCCTCTCAAAGGTACATGTGTGAGACCTGATCACTATGCGCCTGTGTAGTCACACCTCGGTCAGCCTTCTGGATTACCTGTTTGTACTGTCCCCAGCATGGGTGCAGTACTCAGTGGTGCCTGACCAGGTCAGGGGCGCCACAATAGCACCAACGTTGGATGAAGGCAACATCATGTCTCCGCCTGCACTTTCCTCACAAACCTGCATTTTTCCAGGGACACCCTACTCAACACCGTCTACACACAGCAGCCAGATCTCTGTCCCTCAGATGTGGTCAAATAAAAGGCCACTTCCTGCGACCCATGACAAAGCTAAGAGGTTGACTCTATCCCTCTGTAAGCTGTTGGCTACCGAAATGCTGCCTTCCCGCCTAGTGGACACACAGGATTTTAGAGACCTTATGTCTGTCGCTGTGATCCAGTACAAGATGCCCAATCACCACTGCTTCTCCAAGAACAGCATGCCCGCGCTACACCAGCATGTCGCACACAACATCACCACTTCCTTGAGCAACTCTGTGTGCGACAGGGTGCATTTCAACACAGATACTTGGACCAGTAAGCATAGACAGGGTCATTACATGTCACTGACTGGGCACTGGCAAACTATGGTGAGAGATGGAGAAGGGTCTGCTGTCCAAGTCTTGCCGTCCCCACGAGTTGTTTCAATCCTTCTTCTGTATGTAGAAGTTAATACACTGCTTCTGCCTCTTCAACCTCGTGTGGGTCCTCCACCTTGGCGCAAACCCTGTGTGGTCAGGCCACCCTTCCTTTTAACTGCGCACAAGGAATACCACACACCTCCTTACTATGCTGGCAGCAGAGCTCAATGCCATCAGGCGGTCAAAGGTTTACTTTGAAATGTATGGGAAATGTGAGTCACACCGCTGAGAAGTTGTGGACGGTTAGCTCTGGAGACCGAGTTTCATCAATGGTTGTCTCCACTGAACCAGCAGCCAGGGAAGGCCGGGTGCGACAATGATGCAAACATGGGTGCGGCCCTTCGCTGTGACAATGTGACACACATGGCTTGTGTGGTTCACGTGTTGAACCTGGTTGTCCAGCAATTTTTAAAGCACTATCCTGGCCCACATGGCCTTCTGCAGAGAGCACGGTGTAACGCCTTCCTTGATCCACACACTCAGATGGGCTGTTAATGATAGGCTAGAGGGAAGCCACTCACCAAGTAGGACCCCTAGAACCCTGAAACCCTTTAACCCCTATACAGGGATTAGGAATTACACAGGGCCCAAGGTGATTAATACCTGTGGAAGGCTGCAGTTCCAGAGAATAGTAGTCAGGCAGGGTCAAAACATTAATTGAGGAACAGGAACAGAATGGGACGGGCAGGACTTAATCAGAAAACAAGCAGAGGTGAAATGCGGATCGGCCAACAAGGTACATAAACAGCAAGCAGGAAAAGTAGTCAGGTAACAAGCACACAAAATCATAAAACAGAACTGGGGGTAAAATTAACCAGAGGTTCATAGCTATGTCTGGCAGTGGTCAAAAGACAGGATGGGCATAAAAAAGGGTGTGGTGTCTTCCCATTGGTTGTAGCTGTATGATGGTATTTCATCTGTGAGATACCCACCAGCTACATTCAGCCAGAGATTCTGCATCTGTCAAGGTAATGCAGCCCAGTGTGTGAGCATAACCTGCGTCCACCTGCGCCGCTGGCATCGACTCCTCTCCCATCATCAGCACTATTCATGAAAGGAACACGTTGTCACCTGGCGACCGGAGTACAAATTGACGGAGCGGACTCCGTTGGTGACTTAACAGCCGTGTGCGGCAATGATGCAAACCTGGCTGCGGGCCATCAGCATGGCAATGTGACACATGTGCCTTGTATGGCTCACGTGTTGAACCTAATTCTCCATCAATTTTTAAAACACCATCACGGCCTACATGGCCTTGTGCAGCGTGCACGCTCGCTATGTGCTCACTTCCATCGTGCGCACACAGCAGCTCAACAACATTCGTCGCTACAGAAGTCTTTAGGTCTGGTGGTTAAACGCCTGAAATGCGATGTGCCCACACGCAGGAATTTGAATCTGCACATGTTGCAGCGTTTGTGACAGCACCGCCGAACCCTGCTGCAATACGTTATGACATATAGCCTGGGATAACTTGATCCAGAGGTGGTGCAGATCACGCTGCTGGAGTGGTGTCAGATCAAGGACCTATGCACCCTGCTACACAGTTTACAAATGTCGACGAAGATGTTTAGTACTGGCAATGTCATTCTCAGCGTGACAATTCTGGTCATCTACATGATGGAGCGCACTGTAATTATTATTCGGAGTCAGGTGTTGGGACAAGAGGAAGGGGAGGAAGTACAGGAGGAGTCATATGCGGAAGGGATAACAAGATCTACGAGGTCCAGATGGTCAGCGGCACCTAGGCGGCAGTCATGGTGAGGGAGAGTGATTAACAAGGGTGCATAGTATCAGCAAAAAGTGTTGAGGAAGGTGCAGGAGCCAATGAAGAAATGGGGGACGAACTTGCGATGGGCATGGAAGACTCAGCAGATGAGTGAGAGCTTGCTCACATTTCGGTTGTGCGAGGTTGTGGTGAGAGGGCAGAGGAAGGAGGCACGATTCTCACCTCTCTGCCACCAACACACCAAGGACTTGGTCCTCCTGGATGCACAAGACACATCAGCGGCTTCTTGCTGCACTACCTACAACATGACCCTCGGATTGTACGAATTCAAAGTAATCCAGAATACTGGGTTGCCACACTGTTACATCCCCGGTACAAGACAAAATTTGGCAAAATAATTCGTGCCATAGAAATGGACGCACGTATACAGGAGTATCTGCACAATGTGGTACGCAATCTTAGATCTACTTTCCCACTAAACACCAGTGCTGCACAGAGTGAATCTCAACGCTTTGTCATGGATAGGAGGAAATGGTCTTTTACTTGTCCACATCTGAGGGACCGAGGGCTGGCTGCTGTGCTGAGATGGCGTTGAGTACGGTGTCCCTGCAGAGTTGCACTTTTGTTCATATACCAAAATGAGTTGAAAAAGGACAGATGCTGGTGGAAAGGGGAACAGGTGTGTTGGAAAGGGGAAATAAGTTTTGGTCCGTGGATTTGGTGGTTAAGCAACAGTAACATTTGCTGAAGAAACACCATCTGTTACAGTGGGACTGGCAGATTTGGATAAAGTGGTATATACTATGTTACGGCTATATAACGTAAATTAATAAGAAAAGAAAGAGAAAGGTATATATCACCTTCAGCAGTCAGTGTCCACCGTGCTCCCAGTTGGAAAAGGAGAGTTTGGCAACTGGAAGGTTTGGTGGAGGATACAGAGCTGTGTGGCTATGAAACTAATAGTATCCTGAACCGAGTTAGACGCCATTCGGATCTGGAGACTGGGAGCCCTGTTAGCGTCACAGGGTCCACATGCCCACCCAGCCCAGGAACTCCCTGTTAACCACACAGGGGCCATTGAGTACGCTGACCGTGTGCGTAGGGGCCACACCTGTGGACAGCAGGCGCATCAGCAGCAGCAGCAGGCCTGTTAATGCCACTGGGCTGCACAAGCAGGACTGGTAGGACAGGAGCTGCTCTTAACCGTTCTGCGTTACCAACTGTGGTGGTGGCCTGCATCCACCACCCTATCCCTGCCTACCTCTGGCCTAAAGCCGCAATGGGTTCAACACATGGAGGTGTGCTCTTTCGTAGCATAATAGAAGACTGCGCACCTCCTTGTTGGCTCCAGCCCCTTTTATAACCTGGGTCTGCCCCAAACCAGAGTGAACCACAATGCACCTCCTGGAGACAAAAGTAAAGTGACACGTCATGAGTGGCATAAGTAGCGTCCTATTTGGAACCGCAACTTCAATGATGACCTCATGGCTGCCATGACCCAAACACCTCACCAGTCATCGTCTGACCATCAATAATGCGGTGACAAGTCATAGGGGTGGGCCTCTGCAAGCCATTTGGGAGGACAGCTGATGCCCTGTGGTCTATATGGGACCCCCACATCAGGGGCAGGGCCCAAGAGTTCATTACCGTACCTAGTCTCTGATGCAGTAAGTTCCTGAGCATGCTCAGTAGCATGAAATACAGTCTCTGAAAAAAGACTATCAGCTTTAGCATGGTGTCTAGGCACAAAACAGGACTTAGACCCGGCACGGAATGCAAGCACCTGTGCAAAGAGGCTTTTCACACTTAGTGTGGGAGCATGCGCTGTATCCCGAAAAGAAGACTTAGCGTCAGGAATAACACAGTCAGGCTGAGCATACTCACTAGGCAAAACACTGTAATTAGGCTGCAGCTGGGGTAAATCGGCACACGCATGCGCACTAGCTGCCTCTCCACACTTAGACGTGGAGGGGAAATTGCTCTTGGAGATGCTGTCTATGAACAGAAGGAAAAGCTAAAGGAAGCCTGACTTTCTATCCCTCCGAATTATGAAATGCAGCAATGAATTCCATGAGTTTGCTATAACATTAGCGTAGCAAAATGTGCATGAGGGTGTCATGTAGAGGTGCTATAAATAGCTTGTCACCAGTGGGGCACTAATGGAATACAACAGCCAGTTCTATGATGCCACAAAATGGCAGTATTTTTTGCTATCATTATAGCTCATTAAAAACAGAGCAGGAGGGTGTCATGCAGACGTGCTGTACATAGATTTGCACTAGTGGGACTATACAGAAGTCCAATAGCCACGTTTAGGATGCCACTAGGTACACTGACTGTTTGCTAGTATAATGGCTGAGTTAAAAAAAGGTGGAGTGTGCAATGCAGGCAGACGTGCTGCAAATATCTTTACAATAGTGTGAATAGACAAAAGTCCAATAGCCACGTTTAGGATGCCACTAGGTACACTGACTGTTTGCTAGTATAATGGCTGAGTTAAAAAAAAGGTGGAGTGTGCAATGCAGGCAGACGTGCTGCAAATATCTTTACAATAGTGTGAATAGACAAAAGTCCAATAGCCACGTTTAGGATGCCACTAGGTACACTGACTGTTTGCTAGTATAATGGCTTAGTTATAATGAGTTGGAGTGTGCAATGCAGGCAGACATGCTGCAAATATCTTTCCACTAGTTTGAGTAGACAAAAGTCCAATAGCCACGTTTAGGATGCAACTAGGTACACTGACTGTTTGCTAGTATAATGGCTGAGTTAAAAAAAGGTGGAGTGTGCAATGCAGGCAGACGTGCTGCAAATATCTTTACAATAGTGTGAATAGACAAAAGTCCAATAGCCCCGTTTAGGATGCCACTAGGTACACTGACTGTTTGCTAGTATAATGGCTTAGTTATAATGAGTTGGAGTGTGCAATGCAGGCAGACATGCTGCAAATATCTTTCCACTAGTTTGAGTAGACAAAAGTCCAATAGCCACGTTTAGGATGCAACTAGGTACACTGTCTGTTTGCTAGTATAATGGCTGAGTTAAAAAAAGGTGGAGTGTGCAATGCAGGCAGACGTGCTGCAAATATCTTTACAATAGTGTGAATAGACAAAAGTCCAATAGCCACGTTTAGGATGCCACTAGGTACACTGACTGTTTGCTAGTATAATGGCTGAGTTAAAAAAAGGTGGAGTGTGCAATGCAGGCAGACGTGCTGCAAATATCTTTACAATAGTGTGAATAGACAAAAGTCCAATAGCCACGTTTAGGATGCCACTAGGTACACTGACTGTTTGCTAGTATAATGGCTTAGTTATAATGAGTTGGAGTGTGCAATGCAGGCAGACATGCTGCAAATATCTTTCCACTAGTTTGAGTAGACAAAAGTCCAATAGCAACGTTTAGGATGCCACTAGGTACACTGACTGTTTGCTAGTATAATGGCTTAGTTTAAAAAAGTTGGAGTGTGCAATGCAGGCAGACGTGCTCTGCAAATGTCTTTGCACTAGTGGGACTATAGCAAAGTCCAATAGCCACGTTTAGGATGCCACTAGGTACACTGACTGTTTGCTAGTATAATGGCTTAGTTAAAAAGAGTTGGAGTCTGCAATGCAGGCAGACGTGCTCTGCAAATGTCTTTGCACTAGTGGGACTATAGCAAAGTCCAATAGCCACGTTTAGGATGCCACTAGGTACACTGAGTGTTTGCTAGTATAATGGCTTAGTTATAATGAGTTGGAGTGTGCAGAGGACAAGAGGGTACAGTGGCAGGATTGTGGGGCTCTGGGTAGAGGAATGGAAGCCTGCCTTTCTATTCCCTCCTAATGGTGAAATGCAGGGAGGAAATCCCTGACCTTGGCTACACAGACGCTGTTGCTGTTTTCAGGACCTGTCACCTATGGCTCTCTGACCCTACCGGTTTGAGCCCTTAAAAGGACTGCTAGAAAGTGCTCTCCCTAAGCTGTCTAACGCTGTGTATGCAGCGCATACAGCTGTATCGGCGATAGGACTCAGGAGGACGGAGCTGCAACAGTGATGTCTGACACCAAAGACGCAGAAGGCAGATAATGGCGTCCTGGAGGAAAATGTCCGTTTTTATAATGCAGGGACATGTGACATGGACATCCTATCACACATGCCGTTGCTTCTCTGGCTAAAAGTCCACTTAGCTGTGTGTGTGTCTGGGATTGGCTGACATGCTGGCCCGCCCCACAAGACGCGCGCGCTTAGGGAAGGAAGACAAGAAAAAAAAAAAAAAAAAAATGGCGATCGCCATTATAGAAACAGCAGTGATCTGAAGGCGCTGTTCACGCACACTATACACTGAAATGTCATAATAGTGTGATTCACAGAGTGACTTACACTATTACAGCAGAAACCAAGCTAGGATTTAGCTGGTTTTTTGCTGCTAGAACCGTTCTCGAACGTTTCTAGAACTATCGAGCTTTTGCAAAAAAGCTCGAGTTCTAGTTCGATCTAGAACATGCCCCAAAATCACTCGAGCCTAGAACTGGAGAACCACGAACCACGAACCGCGCTCAACTCTACTCCTCACACTTCCACTGTCCAAACTAATCTGTTACTTTTCCCGCCTCCAGGACTGTGAACTCCTCGGTGGGCGGGACCAACCGCCAGGCCCACCCCCTGGTGTGAACATCAGCCCCTGGAGGAAGGCAACAAGGATTTTTGGGTTTAGCTCTGGTGTACCTAACTGGGGTGTAGGGTGTGGTGATGTAGTTACCTGTGACCCCTGGCTTGCCCAGGGCGTCACACATACATAATAACTACACAAGACAGTGAAAAGGTCAATGGATTAAAAACATTTAAAATACAGAAAATCTACGAACACCCCACTACATAGTTCCATGTCAGCAACCTGACACCAAAATCCCAAGTAGGACTATACTAGGTGTATTACTCAATAATAAATCTAGGTTCAGGTGCAGGATATGAGTGTGATCTGTCACTGCAAACCATATATCCTATCACACACAAAAGGATAGTACTATATCTGACCCCACCATAAATGCATATAAAATGCTAATTACAAACCACCAGCAGGGTAGCTGATACAATATAGCTGATGGTGATCCCAATATGGGGAAAGGTGCCCCCGTTCTTTAAATTCAGACAGTTTTAGATTGTCACAGAAAAATTCGAACTACTTATGAATATTACAGGCATTTGTTAAGTTTTTAGATTCTGTCATGGGTCTTGGAAATCCCCTTTAAGACATACTTAAGTAAGGCTGGTTTCACACTACGTCTTTTTAACATCCGTTGAAAACGTTATTTTAGCGGAAGTACGGATCCAGTGCAAATGCGTTTTCATTTCAATGCATTTGCAATGGACTCGCGTTAACATCCGTTCACCTGCGTTTGCGTGCGTTATAGTGCGGATCCGGTGACTTGCAGTTTTTTAACATGTTTCAAAAACGCTACTTGTAGCGTTTTTGAGCTGCGTCAAAATACTGCAAGTCACCGGATCCTGACTAAACAGCACGCGAACGCAGGTGAACACTGGCGTGCTGATAGACAGGATCCTGCTTTTGGACTGAGCATGCCCAGAAAGTACTGAGCATGCCCAGAACCAGTCTCGCGTGATCTGTCTCTCTCTCCTCCTCCCTCCCTCACCCTCTCTCTCTCTATCTCTGTCTTTCCCCCTTCCTCTCCTGTCTCTCTCTCCCACCTGAGAGCTGCGGACACTCGTAACCAAGGTAAATATCGCGTAACCACTTCTCTTAGTTACCCGATGTTTACGTTGGTTACGTGTGCAGGCAGCCCTGCTCCTAGCAGCTGCAGACACTCGTAACCAAGATAAATATCGGGTATCCAAGGCCGATGTTTACCTTGGTTACCAGCGTCTGCAGCTGTCAGAAGCCGGCTCCCAGTCTAGTTCCCCTCACTCCCGATCACATGACTCCAATGCCCGCCCCTAAACATCCAGTGCAGGATCCTGCAAAATAACAGATGCGTTTGCATACGTTATTTGCTGTAAAAGCAGGATCCGTACTTCCGCTAAAATAACGTTTTCAACGGATGTTAAAAAGACGTAGTGTGAAACCAGCCTTAGCCTTACAAGATGTTCTCTGTATATTAAAAGGTATAGTTTTAATATACTGGCATTTGAACATCTATCCATATAATAAAGATAGGACAAATTTCCTTTAAAAAATTTGAAAAATAATAGAATTAGAAGTTGCAAAAACACATTGTAGGATTTAATTTATTAGATATTTATCCTAACTATAAGACACCTGGGCCTGTCAAATTGTACTAAAATATTCCCATGCCTTTTAGAGATTCTTTTCAATTGTCTATTATAATATATAATATTTCAAGGTATTTTACCATCAACTGCTAAATATTATAAAAAAAATATTATAGAAATTGGATATTTAAAATATGTGACACAGCTACTGTCACTGGTACTGCTCAGGCAGTAGACTACAGTAGTGTCAAGTGTTAGCTACCGCACATTGATGATCGTCTTTTTCTGGCCCAGACTGTATTCCCCGATGTCCTGTCCTAAAATATTTAACATCTACAATTATAATCTGACAATTTGCAGCGGGTCAGAAAAGTGACGGTAAATCATCAATGTAAACATCCCGTGACTGACTACTGTCTATGTCATGTTTACATTACTGTAGCCCTATGGTAAAACCTACAGATTTCCATCACCCCAGGCTTTGTATGTATAGAGATATAGAAATATTCTGCTATTCTTTAATATAAACACAGGAACATTTTCGAATGACTGTTTAGCCCTAAGATGTTTTTCCTCCTTGGATTTATGTATACTTCCTAGAAATGAAACTCTATTTAAAGATAACTAAATAACACAAATAAACATCCGACAGAGTTGAAAAATCAGCTTTGATTATGCATGAAAACCTACAATGTCATTGTGTATTCTTGTGTCGTATTCTGATTGCCTGTTTATTTTTATAGGACTGCTGGCGAGCCTATGGAAGAAGAGTTCGCTTTGTAAAGTGCCAAGTCTTCCCTGATATATCCTGTGTGTGACTTCATTGTGTATTCCCCAAAGGCACCCTCAGACATGTCTTGTCTGCTCCTTGGGTGGCACAGATCACATGGAACATAAACAATGGGCATAACACTCTAGGCAGCCGCTCTGCACAGGCACTAAATGAGTGGAAAAAAAATAACTTTCAGCGGCTCTGGGTAACATTACAACAGTAGAATCACTGTAAGCCAGAACTGGGAGAAGTGGTGAAGGTTACATTTCTTTAAAGTCACCGCAGACCTCATTGTGAGTTTGAGCTGCAATTACACCATACATGTTTATAGCAGAAGAAGGTAGCTGGGGGGGTGTTACTCATAACATCTAAAATATCTACATTGATACAAATACATGAATAAAACATGATGAAATAAATTGGGGTTTGGAGAACACAGATTGAACTCACTGTAGTACGTAAAAGAGAGGAGTCATTGCCCAACTGATGCCACCTGCGGAATGTCAATATGATGTCCTTGCATTTAGGACAGGTGTAGCTCTTATTGGTTGCTCCTGCTACATTTATTCAGGTGAGGTTGAAATAATCTGTCCCAGATGCCAAAAAAAACCATTTAGGATGAGCAGTAGATATTTAATAACTCACATATTTTTTGTGGTCCTTCAGATTATATTACAACTAAAAATGTTATGGAGTCACCATCTGGGATACTCAAAGAGTATTTGCATATTTGCTTCAGTCTGTGAACAATCCTTAATGTGTAAACTCCAGCTGCAGAGAAGTAACGATTATGGTCGCATGAGCCCAGGTGTGGGAGGGTCTGCCAACCCCAGTTCATGCTTCAGCAGGATGTGTGTTCGAGAGTGATAAGTAGTTATGGGTGGACCTGGACTGGATCCATTCAGTTTCAAAAGTGACACGCCCGCCCCAGGGCTGGTGGACTCAGAATTGGGCCAGACTAGTCCAGGGACGTCAGCCTTGGCGGGGTCCGGTTCCGTGACCCTGGCGGGGTCTTTTGGAGTAAATAGAAGGGGTTTTAAAGAAAAGAAAAGAAAAGAAAAAGAGTTTTTGTCGACAATGCCACTTGCAGTGTGCAGCCAGGTAATTTGGGACCGCCGCTACATATTTCTGCTGGGGCTGATGGAGTGATGCAGCCTGGATGGTTAGAGACCTCTGCAAGCAGGGATAGGCCCCAGCAGTGGATGATGCTGGTTGCAGGGGGAAAACAGTCTTTGTGAGTGCACGCCTTAAAGGAAACACTCCACACCAGTGTTGTAATTTAACTTGCCTTGTTTACTTTGCTGTGGTGGTACCTGAACCCGCGGGTGCCGGTCCCAGGTGTATCCGCTCCCCTTGTTCTCCGTGCCAGCTGTAACCTGGGATTGCTGTCCTCCGTGCACACTTGTTGTTGATTGGCTCCCATGGCCTAGAGCTACTTGGGAACCCCTCTGTTTCTCTTAGTCCTATTGCAGGCAGCATGGACTATTTAAGAGGTTCAATCCCCGGTCCCCTCTTTACTGCTTGTGCTTCAGACTATTTAGGTTGGCGATGGACCCTGGAGATCTTCTCACCCGGCAGAATTGACAATGTCCATAAAGGCTCTCATTGTCCTAGGGATCTGCACCCCGTCTTGTGTTGAGTCCTGTGAGCCTTAGTTCCAAACTTCCACAGGCCCTCCGTGGTTCCTAGAGTCTGCTGCTTCCACAGGTAACAGCACGGTCCCTGGATTCCCGTTCCGTACTCCACAGTTCTCACTCCTTATTACAGCACTCCGTTTTCGCTGCAGATTACTTTCAGTACTTCACTCTTTCTACTCCTTCCGACTACTACTCCTCTCCTCCTCTCCTTCACACTAACTACTCCCCTCTTCACCTCATTCTCCTCAGGCTCTGACTGACTGCACACCACTTCCGCCTTTTCCAACTGACTACTGGCCCCTCCCACTCACTGGGTCTCTCCCTACAGGCTGGGTGGCTACATCCAATCAGTGCCCTCCCCTTTTACCTGTTACTAGGCAGTCTCCCAGGTTGGTGTTGGGGTTGTGTATGTGGCCTAAAGGTGCTGGTGTGCTTACTCTGGCATGGATAGTCCGGGGTTTGGATTTCCACGGGTTAAATTTGTGGCACCTAGTACCTCAGGGGTGCTACAAAAGTATCCAGGTGCCGATCCCGGGCCCAAAGTTCTCACGGAACTCCGGCTAATGATCAAGGTCTGGCAACTCGGAAAATAAAAAAAAAATAAAGGAAAACTAAAAATAAAGCAAGTGAGCAATACTTATCGAGCCCAGGGTCGCTGTAACTTCTTCAAGGCCTCTCCCTCTTCTTCCAGGGCCGCTCATTATTGCTCATCCATATTCACTGATTCGACCGCTCACTGGCAGCCATGACGTCTGTGATTGGTTGCAGTCAGACGTGCCCCTAGCCTGTGTGACAGCGTCTGACTGATTGTGATCACAGACCCTGTCTACGGCTCTATTGTGGTGTAAAAATAAATAAATAAAAAAATTGGGAAGGGTTCCCCATATTATGATATGCAATAACTGTGGAAAAAGACATGAACTGCACATTCAAAAATTATACTTTATTCTAATACCGCAAGGCAAAAATTTATATATCTGAATATGAGGTTCTTGGTTTACCATTCTGATCAGACTGTCATGGCAAACCACTGAGTCCCTAACTTATTTTAAGCCTTAAAGGTGTGGCGCCGCATGCCAACCACTGCCGCAGTGACAATGCACCAGCAGGGCATGTGACCTGGTACCTCACAACACCAATCCTGCAAGGCTGAGCCCCCATGGTTCCAGTCCCCACCGCCTCACTGACACAAAACCACCACATCAATGGTCACCATACAGCACCAGCACCTATGTGAAAGGAGCTGGCAGACTCACCTTCCACAAGCTCACAGTGTGTGAACTGAGAGCAAAAGGCAGAATCCCTCCTTGCAGTCTCCTGCTATTTAAAATTGCAGGTGCCAAATGGCAGGTGTTCTAGTTCAAATACAAAAAAAACTTTAACTGCTTGCGATCACAGACCCTGTCTGTGGCTCTATCGTGGTATAAAAGTAAATAAATAAAAAAATTGGGTAAGGTCCCCCATATTATGATACCCAGCACAGATAAAGCATACGGCTACAGGCTGCGGCTTATCTCGGCTGTGTATCAAAATAAGAAGAACCGCATGTGACTTTTTAAAAAATTATTTAAATAAATAATGTAAATTCAGCGTGCAGTCCCCCCATAATTTTGATACCCAGTTATGATAAAGCCCGACAGCTGGGGGCTGGTATTCTCAAGCTGCCGAGACCATGCTTATTGGCTCCCCCCAGCCTAAAAATAGCAGCTTCCTGCCGCCCAGGATTGCTACATCCATTAGATGTGACAATCCTGGAACATTACCTGGCTCTTCCCGATTGCCCTGGTGCGGTGGCAATTGGTGTAATAAGGGGTTAATGTTAGCTCACAGCTGAAACCAAGCCCTAGATTAGTAATGGGGAGGGTTTATGAGACTCCCCCATTACTAATCTGTAAGTGAAAAGAAATAGACACAAACACCCAAGCAAATCCTTTATTTGAAATGTATTAACCCCAAAAATACCTAGCTCCGATGTAATCCACTCAAGGTCCTGATCTGATCAGATTCTAGCACTTAGAAGAAACTATCACATGAGAATAAATTGACAATATTTATTAGATATTAGAATAATATTAAATTATGCCACTTATAAAGTATAACATTAAAGGGAACCTGTCATAAGAATTGGTGACTATAAGCTACGGCCACCTCCACTGAGCACATATATACAGCATTCCAGAATGCTGTATATAAGAACCCAGGCTTCTGTGTACAATGTAAAAATCACTTTTATAATACTCGGATGGTCTGGTCCAATGGGTGTCGCTGCTCTCGGGTCCGACGCCTCCTCTCCGTAGCGATCACTGTCCTCCTTTGACCCAGCCCAGTATGGATGATGTATCCTACATCACCCATACAAGCCGGAATTACGGTCCTGTGCAGGCGCGCTTTGATCAACGCAGGGCAGATCAAAGTGCCTCTGTGCAAGACTGCAATGTCGGGTAGTGTGGATGACATAGAACATGTTATCCATACTGGGCTTGGTCGAATGAGGACAGCAAAAGCAGCAGAGAGGAAGTGCCAGACGGGATAGGAGGCGCCGGACCGGAGAGCAGGAACAACCATCGGATCGGACCATCCCCTAGGTGAGTATAATAACAGATGTTTTTACATTCTACAGAGTGGCCTGGCCTCTTGCATACAGTATTCTAGAATGCTGTATATAAGGGCTCACTGGTGGGGGCCAAGGGTTATAGTCGCCAAATCTGGTGACAGGTTCCCTTTAAAGACTATACTCCAGATAAACATATTCAAAGCAAGAGCAAATACTCTTAATATTTTATGATTATGCCAATCTATAATTACCAAATTAATTTACCCAATTAAAGGACACAAATGTTGGGGAGAATCTATACGTATCGGCCACTGCTGTGTCCTGCAGAAAAGTCCCTATTCTTGAGAATTTAGCTGATCATAATTTGACAGTACATTTCAGTAAAGCTGAAGGAAAGCTCATGTTTGTGTTACTTTGAAACTGCAAGAAGGCCTTTGTTATGTTGCTGCAGTGCTGGTTTATGTGTCTGAATAAACCAAATAGACTGTTTAAATAGAATACCATTCCTGTGTGCCTAAATCTAGGAGCCAATTGAGTGTCCCCCATTACATTCAGTGAGTGCAGCCTCACACCACAGCAGACTTTTTCTTCTAGTAATCTTATATAACTCTAATTTTGCAACTTTGTGTATTTCATCATCCCAGAAACATTTATTATAATTGTGCTAGCCCCTAATGGGAAACTACTACCCTTCTGGTAGGAAGCCTACAAAGCTGACTGAATTTGTTAGTAAAATAATAAGGCATTGTCCAAACTCCATGTAACTGTGAGGAAACAGAACTGCTCAAGATAAGTAATGCAAAGTGTATCTGTTCTTGGCTGATGCTCTACTGGGCCCCATCCTGTTGCCCCATCAATCCATATAATAAGCCCCTACTAGCATGTTTTGATGATCTCATAGATAATGAGTTTGCCATGTTATTTACATTACTATGAAGGAGGGTGGAATCTTGGGATTTCTTCTTCCTCAGAACTGTGTGCACTGCTTGGTATCCTGGCACAGTTCTCCATGTAATGAAAAAAAGCAGGAATGATGTATTCTCTAGCAATATCCTAGTCACAGCACTTGATAGTGGACGGACGTCTAAGGCATTATTCTTTTTCCCTTTTTTTTCATATTTTTCTAACTGTAAGGAGATATATTAAAGCCATAAGTGAAGATTGTCATGCTTTTTAGTCAGAAATATGAAAGAAAACTTAATTAAAACAAGATTTGGGGAAAAGCAGTGATATGAAAGATATGGAACAATATGGTTTCATTTACTCCAGACTCAAACCTGTAAATCAAAGATGAAAGATTTCACTCAGCTAGGATTATATAATTCTCTTTTGTTTTACTCTTGGACTGTTTGGTGCTTACTTTTTGGGTTTGTTTAGGATTAGCATTCAATATAAAAGAGACTTTTATTACACACATGTAGATACATACTGTATTCGAAGATTGTTGAAACAAGATACCTTTACTGTATGTGTCCGCCGTAACAAGAATAAAAGACATAAAATCTGATTAAAATCTAACTTATCATGCGATGATTGGGGTAAAGATACCGAAATGACAAAATCACAGATCTATGTAGAGAATTGTAATTTTGCGTTAATACTTTTAGATTACTTTTATAGAAAAAAATGTCAAAATTGCTTTAAGTTCCTATAAAGTAACATACTGCCAAAAAAAATCTTTTAGATTATTCTGCCAACTTTGTTATGGTTTAGTGGCTAATTTTATTAGTTATATTATATTACTGGAAATATCTGCAAAAAAAATTATCTTTGTTTTATGAACTAAAAAATGTACAGATGTAGCAATTCTGAATGTGTCATCTACCTATCGGTTCCCATTATTCTAAGATTGTGAGTCAGTATAATATAAATATCAAACTATGAGCAAGTCGTACAGAGAGCAAAGTCAGCTCTTCTATCTCTATGAAAAACAAACAGAAAGGATACAGCAGCACTCTAAGCGCCAAGATCTGTGCAAACAAAGAATATGTGAAATATATAATAATAATAATATAATAATAATATTTATTCATTTATATAGCACTAATAATTCCACAGTGCTTTACATTCATTAGTAACACTGTCCCCATTGGGGCTCACAATCTAGTGCCTCTATCAGTATGTCTTATACATTATCTGCTTGCATGTATATTGGTGCATAGAGTGCTGCTGTATCCTTTTTGTTTGTGTTTCGTGTAATTTTAACAGTTAGCACCTGTTCACACTTGCTTTGCTGCATTTTTTTACATGTTGTTTTTCATTGGTTTTATGCAAATAAATGCAAATTAAAATCTGCTTTTTACAGTGCCAGGAAAACCTATAAGAATCCAGAAATCTTGAGCGTACACCTGCTTTTCTTCCTCACTAAATTGGAAAATTGCTGCGGTTTTTTTCGAAGATGCATGTCAGTTCTTTCAGCGTTGTTGCTGCTTTATTTTTGCATGTTTTTTTTCATTAACTTTATGTAAATAAATGCAAATTGAAACCTGCTTTATACAGTACCAGGAAAACCTATGAGAATCCAGAAATCTCGAGCATACACATGCTTTTTTAATCATTAAATTGGAAAATTACTGCGTTTTTTTTTCTTTTTTTAAAGAAGAAGCCTGTCAATTCTTTCAGCTTTTTTGCTGTTTTTTTCATCATTGAAATCAATGAGACTACAAAAACACTTATTTATGCATTGTTTGCAGCATTTTGTTGCGTTTTGTTTTTTGGGATTTTTTGCTCTTTGATTTTTGCTGCTTTTGTTGTGGATGAAGCTAAGTTTATATAAACATGTATTGTAGACAAATGACACCAAAAACAGCAAAAAAGCTGCAAAAATGTTGCCAAAAGAGAAGGTTTTACTGCAAAAAAAAATAAAAACTCTACGT
Source organism: Anomaloglossus baeobatrachus (assembly GCF_048569485.1). Taxonomy (NCBI): domain Eukaryota; kingdom Metazoa; phylum Chordata; class Amphibia; order Anura; family Aromobatidae; genus Anomaloglossus; species Anomaloglossus baeobatrachus. Next base: position 483,552,594 of record NC_134358.1, read on the forward strand.
GTGAACATAGCCTAATAAGAAAAAAAGAAGATTAAGCACCTGGTATATACTACTTTCTAATTTTATATTAGTCCCAATAATTTAGGGGCAGAAATAAATGACTGACTACAGGGTAATGATGATACATTTATATATAGAGCAACTATTTATTTCATCCCGATCTCTATCACAAAAGAATGCGCTGAAATATAAAGGTTTGAATTTATATTACATGTTTAGGTATCTTATTCTATCATAGTGTATAATGTATCACTCCAGCTGTTAAATATGTTTACATACTTACGTCACTTTATTGTTTTATAAATGTATTTACTTTTCTTGTATAAAGAGCATTTTTACTGTTACTTTATGGCAGCGAATTTGTAAACAGCTTTAAAACAGTCATTTTATTATTTCCTTTCTAAGCAGAAAATCATGTTCATTGTCTCATCTTCTAGTTTATACCTCATCTGCTGGTTTACACCTCATCCACTGGTTTATTTTTCCTGACATTTTACATTAAACGAGCGTCTGAATTCAATTTAATTGTATATTTCAACCTAAAAATCTGGTTCTAAATGTAATAAAACAGCGCAGACATTCAGAGTCAATCTATAATGATACAATCAGATGACTCTTTTGATGAATTTATTGTATACAAAGCTAATCTGATGAAACTCATGTATTTATGTATTCTGTATAACTTTATATATTTTATGTTTTATTTTTTTTTTATTTATTTAGATTTTTATGTATATTTTATATTATATTGTAATCCTGGTTATTATGTTGTTATTATATTATTTTCTACAGTTGTATAATTTTTTAGCTCTCACCATTGGTTAATATCACCATTATTATACTAAATTTAATACAATAATTAACAAAAAAGTAGAGAAAGACAAAATAATATTTTACAGGATATTAGAAAACACATATCTTTATTACTTAGATCACTGGTTTGCATTTAATAGTCACAATAGTTTTATTTTTATTGCATGTGATATTTTAATATCAATATTAATTCTCTTTTAATTTATTATACTAACTCTTCAATATTAATCATGCATCAAAATAGTTTTTTTCAGAATATAAAAGATATCTCAAATATATTTCATAGTATAATATGTTTCATGGCATAATGTCTAACTAAATCAATATTAACCCCATCATTTTTATTGTCCTGTCCATCTTCCAAGATCAAAAATGTTTTATTTTTACATCATCAAAGCTCTTTTAGGTCTTTTGTTTTTTTTTTGCAGTAGTTGTAGTTTTGAACGACACCGTTCACATTCATTTTATCCTATAATGTGCCAAAAATCGGTAAAAAAATAAATTCAAAAGTGCTGTGAAATTGTTTTTTGTTTACAGAATTCATTGTGCAGTAAAATTACCTTGTAACATTATTCTGCAAGTTAGCATGATGATAGTAATACCAAACTTGCATTGCGTTTTTAGATGGCAAAAAAAATAAACAATTTATTAAAAACAAAAAAAAAAGTTGTTTGTGCACAAATTTTCTGAGATCTGTAACCTTTGATTCTTTCATCAATTGACCTGTGTTACAAGTTGTTCTTTGTGCACTGAGCTGTTGTTTTTATATTAATATTTTTGTAGTTTATTAGTTCAGTTAATTATGCACAAAGCAATACCAAATATGTGTTTTTTTTAATAAAATGTTATATTTCACTATTTTTATTTGGGGGAAAAAGGTAGTTTAAATTTTTATAGGGTTTTTTTTTCAGTTAGCCTTCTTAAAGGACTTGAACCTGTGCTCACCTAAACAATACGCTACAATACTGTGAAGTGTATTGTGAAATAAACAATCTCCTAAGAACCATAGACACATGCTGACTCCATTAGAGACCTGAGATGGCATACATTGCGATCTTCAGAAGGACTTCAACCACCAAAGTAACTGATCACAAGGTACCATTGACTGTTAGACGTAATGAATAGAGATGAGCAAACATTTAGAATTTCGGTTCGCCAGGTACTTTCGAACCTTAAAAAAGTTCGGTTTTTGATCCCGACTTCATCCGAACCTTGATGGAAGTCTGTAATTGATCAGTTTGTGTCTCCACCCACATGCTACCAGCCATAAGAAGAACACTTCCGGGGCAGGATGTGCGGAGTTTTTCAATTTTATTTCATTTTTTGTGTGTGTGCACATTAAATCCGGTCATGCTGATTTCACCCCAAGTGCGAGCCATTTAAACACTGCAAGCGGCTCGCACAGGGCACATACCCGAGCACAGGGGTTTTCACTCGTAACTCACTCCAACTTTGAACCCAAACTCTGTTTTTTGGAAGTTGGTTCATGAACCCAAACTCCAAACATCAAACCTCAGGTTTGCTTATTTTTAATTACTAGTAATGAACGCCATCTTGAAGTCCTTTAAATGCTGCTGTCACATTTGACAACAGCATTTAAAAGGTTAAACTGATGAATTCTGAACTAGCACCAATCAAATTAGTCACTATCGGGTGCTGGCTATGTAACACATATGCGCTGCATGTAAGCTGATTGTTACCAAGGGGTTAAAACTTGCACATAAATATTTTTAAAAGTTACTGAAAAAAACTATTATTTCATATTTACTAAATATCACATTTATTACATAAAATATTTATAAATAGGCAGTGATACAGTTTCAAAAGCCCACTTTATGCACACCAGATTTTCTGTGACCATTTTTTCGTTTTTCATATATTTTATAACTACCGGCCATCTTATTTGTGGAAAAATGAGTTCTCCCCACTAGATGACCACTTTTTAGTGCAATTTTGTGATTTAATCTTAAAGAGCTTTCATTATATACACATATATGTTTGTCATATATTGTTCCAAGCATGCAGAATATGAGTGATACGCCTATACTATATATAGTTAGATATAATTTGCAGAGAATAAAATTTTGAATCTCTTACATCCACCATTCATCGCTGTTTAGTGTGCATGTTTTCCATTCTCAGATACAGACTGACAACAATTTATGGAGATTAGATTGGGATCTTTACAATATAAAGTACAGATGGTTCCATGCTGCAGTATTAATATAATTGTGCCATATGTATGGATTGTATTTTGCAGTTTTCTACTTTATTTCCTCCCATAATTTTAACCAGAGCAATGGACTGAGATCACTATTGCCATAAGTTGCTATATTTAATCAAGTCGGCAGTCCTTTGAACTTAATCTCTTGTCATTGTATGTGTAAAAAGTGTTTAAAATATACAATAAATTGGTTGTAGAATTTGAGCGTATTTTGTTTCCCTCTAATAATTTATGATGCACGATGATCAATTAATTTGAATATTTGTGCTGTATATGTAATCAATATTCTCATTGGATTATATATACAGTATAATGCAGATTCACAACAGACTTATCTCACGCAAATAACCTTTAAGTCATGTGGAAAAGGGTCATTAGCAGTGATGGGCATACCCACAAATAGCCAGAATCGGCAGGTTCAATCGGGTTTAAAAAAAACCCGGTTATGACCCAGAAATGATCAGGGATATCTGCCCGGACGCCGATCCCCATATACGTCTATGGGGACTAGAGCAAGCGTATTATACTTTCCACTCCCTCACGCAGCTGTAATGCTGCTTCCGTGGCCTCTCATTAAGCCTCATTTATACTCAATGCTTCCCCCACACACCGGCAGTCCCAGCATCTCTGATTGGTTGTAGTCAGACGCGCATCCAGCCTGTGTGACAGCATGTCTGACTGCTTTCAATCACAGACACTGTGAGCATCTCTATAGTGTAAAATTAAATAAATAAAAAATATTATGACACCCAGCACAGGTAAAGAATATAGCCCCAGGCTGCAGCCCCAGCCACGTGCTTATCTTGGCTGTGTATCAAAATAAGAGGAACTGCATGCCACTTTTTAAAAAAAAAAAATTACATAAATAATTTTTTAAAAAAACAGTGTGCCGTCCCCCCCAATTTTGATACCCAGTCTTGATAAAGCCTACAGCTGAGGTCTGGTATTCTCAGGCTGGGGAGAACCAGGGTTATTGGGCCCCCAAACCTGTAATTAGCAGCCTGAAGGCACCCTGGATTGTCACATCCATTAGATGCAACAATCCTGAAACTTTACCTAGCTCATGCTAATTGCCTTGGTGCAGTGGCAATCAGGGTAATAAGGTGTTAATAACAGTTCACAGCTGCCATTAAGCCATAGATTAGTAATGGGGAGGAGTCTATGAAACCTTCCATTTGTGAATTGTAAGTAAAAAGAAATAAAACAAACACAGAAAAAAATATTTTGAAATAGAATACAAAAACAAACACTTCCTTCCCTATATTGACCCCCACTGAGTTCACAGACCTGTATCTCCAAAACTGTGGATTTCTGCCAGCAGATGCAACTTTGGTGCTGAAATGTATGAACCAAATTTCTACACCAAATTTGTATCTCTTGGCAAAAAAATACACCGAAACATTGTAAGACCATTTTTGTATGTTTTTTTGCCAAGAGATGCAACTTTGGTGCTCAAATTTATAGACCATATATCTGCCCCAAATCTGCATCTCCTGGCAAAAAAATCGCATCAAAACTGCATGTGTTATGATGAGGTTTTTTTGCCAAGAGATGCAGATTTGTGCAAAATATGGTGTATAAATTTCAGCACAAAATTTGCATCTCTTGGCCAAAAAATGAATAAAAACGGTTTTGACGCTGTTTTGGTGTGTTTTTTTGCCAGAAGGTGCAAATTTAGTGCTGAAATCTGGTGCAGACATTCCAGCATCAAATCTGCACCTTCTTGCAGAAAACTCCAAGAAAACAGCATCAAAACCGGGCATTTATTGGTCAATAGATGCAGATTTACTGCTGAAATTTTTACATAATATTCCTACACCAAATCTGCATCTCCTGTCAATAAATCATATCACTATTGCATCACAACCGCATTGTGTTTTGATGCATTTTTTTTTACCAGAAGGTGCAAATTTGGTACAACAATATGGTATAAAAGTTTCAGTACAAAATCTATATCTATTAGCAAAAAAATGCAGTTTTTTTAAAGAAGATGCTGGTCTGTCAACTCAGTGACCTCACCTGAGGTGATAATGAGATCACCTGAGGTCATGTTCTGAGCCCACACGATGTGCCTCAATATGTAGCTTAACTCATTGTGGGGCCTTATGTTGATTACATCGGAACTTGGTATTTTGGGGGTTAATAAAGGGGAGAAAGAGGGTGTTTTTTTGTATTTTATTTCAAATAAAGGATTTTTTCTATGTTTTGTGTTTTTTTTCTTTTCACTTACAGATTAGTAATGGGGGTCTCATTGATGCCTCCAATTACCAATCTAGGGCTTAGTGGCAGCTGTGAGCTGTCATTAACCCCTTCCAACACCGATTGCTACCGCAAAATGGCAATCGAGATGAGCTGGGTAAAGATCAGGGATTGTCGCATCTAATGGATATGACAATCCAGGGTGCCTGTAGGCTGCTATTTTTAGTTTAGGTGGGTCCAAGAACCATGAGTCTCACCAGCCAAAGAATAACAGTCCACAGCTTTTGGTTTTATCATGGCTGGATAGCAAAATTGGAGGGGGTGGCGCAAGTCATTTATATATAAATAACTAAAAAACAAAGCCAATATGGTCCCTCTTATTTTGATACACAGCCAAGATAAGCACACAGTTGAGGGCTGCAGCCTGTTGCCATATGCTTTATCTGTGCTAGGTATCATAATATGGGGGACCCTACTCCAATCTTTTAATTTGTTTATTTTTACACCAATATAAAATACACAAACAATTGCAAGCAGTCAGACACGCTGTCACACAGGGTGGGGGCACTGTCTGACTTCAACCAATCAAAGACGCTGTGACTGCTGGTGGGTGGGAGAAGCAGTGAATATGTCTGAAGGATAATGAGCTCCACAGAAGTAGTGTTACAGAAGCGAGGGAGACTGGCAAGTATAAAGCACCTGCTAATCCTTTTTTTCTTTATTATTTACCCTGGTTGTCGGATCCGTATAGGTACCCAGAGTTCCCTGACAACTCCGATCTGGGGTTGGTGCAAAAGTACTTTTGAACCTGCGCTGATCTGGACCTTTACAGTCCTGGTCTGCCCATCACTAGTCTTAGTGGAATTCACCACTTTAAGGTTTTTTAATTGGTGATGAGTTGGAGATCTAACACCTCTGTGGAATAACAGTATATCACAAAAGTGAGTACACCCCTCACATTTTTGTAATTATTTTCATCTGACAACGTTGAAGATCTGACACTGATACAATATAAAGTAGTTAGTGTACAGCTTGTATATCACTGTAAATTTGATGTGCCCTCTAAATACGTTAACACACAGCTATTAATGTCTAAACCACTGGCAACAAAAGTAAGTACACCCCTAAGTGAAAATGTCCAAATTGTGCCCAAAATGTCAACAATTTGTGTGGCCACCATTATTTTGTAGCACTGTCTTAATTCTCTGGCATGGAGTTCACTAGAGCTTCACATGAGCCAATGGAATACTCTTCCATCCTCCAGAACGACATCACAGAGCTGGTAGATGTGAGAGACCTTGCACTCCCCCATGTTCCTTTTCAGGATGCCCCACAAATGCTCAGTAGGGATTACGTCCATTTGAGATGGGTCTGCAGAGCTCTGTTCTCTGTGTTCCACAGCCTTGATCTTCGGATCATTGGTGGGTTCTAGACATTGCACCCCTACAAATGAGCAAATTATATCCTCTGCTACAAGTCAAGGATAGCATGTAATTTTGGGAATATTTCTTTTAGTCATAGACCTCCTGTTAGCTTTTGCCTTCGTAAACATGGTGTGATTTAAAGATGGACGTTCAATTACAGTGAAGCTAAAAATAAAACTATTAGAACCAACAATGAAGTGCCTGATGATATTGACATACTTTTCACGTGGGCCTCAGGTGCATGAAAAAAAAAATCCCAGCATGCTTTAGTCTGGTCCGATTTACAGACGTGACTTGTCAGATAAATTCTGCACCTGTGTGAACAGAATAATATAAACATGTAACATCTCGTAACTATCATTAAAAACATAAACTGCAGTAATAGAATCCTCAAAGTCAGGGGTCTCAAACACGCTGCCCGCGGGCCGCATGCGGCCCCTCAGGGTAGTTCGTGCGGCCCCCAGGCCCGTGCCCCTTTTCACTATCACGGCAGGTGCAGGGGCCGCAGCCACTGTCTGCGCTGTATGTCAGATGAATGTGTTGTCGGCGCTGCGCTCTCGCGCCGGCAATACAATCATCTCACATAAATCACTGACAGTGACACTGCACCTGCCGCGATACTGAACAGGGGCACGGGCCTGGGGGCCGCACGAACTACCCTGAGGGGCTGTATGAAGCAGAGGTGAGGCAGCGGAAGGAGCGCGGGACAGGTGAGAAGAATGTTGTGTGTGTGTGTGTGTGTGTTGGACATTAACCCCTTAGCGACCTATGATTTACTGGGTACGTTATGGCTCCCTGTAACTTAAGGACCCATGACGTACCCAGTATGTCATGGCGAAATCGCAGCCCCGGTGGCTACGATCGCTGCAAATACCTTAAGCTGGGTTCACACATAGCGACAGCGACAACGACGTCGCTGTTATGTTACCATTTTCTGTGACGCAACAGCGACCTTGTAAGTCGCTGTTATGATCGCTGCTTAGCTGTCAAACACAGCAGAAGCAGCAGCGATCATAACGACACGCGTCGCTGTGCTACATGTGCAGAGAGCAGGTAGCCACGCTAACTGCTCAGGCATGGCTCTCTGCTCCCCTAGCTACAGTACACATCGGGTTAATTACCCGATGTGTACTGCAGCTACATGTGCAGAGAGCAGGGAGCCACACACACTGCTTAGCGCTGGCTCCCTGCTCTCCTAGCTACAGCACACATCGGGTTAATTACCCGATCTGTACTGCAGCTACATGTGCAGAGGGGAGCCGGCATTGGCAGCGAGAGCGGCGGACGCTGGTAACGAAGGTAAATATCGGGTAACCAGGGAAAGGTCTTCCATTGGTTACCCAATGTTTACCGTGGTTACAGCTTACCACAGGCTGCCAGATGCCGGCTCCTGCTCCCTGCTCGCTTCATTTCGTCACTCTCTCGCTGTCACACAAAGCGATGTGTGCGTCACAGCGGGAGAGCGACGACCAAAAGATGAAGCTGGACATTCAGCAATGACTGGCGACCTCATAGCAGGGGCCAGGTCATTGCTGGATGTCACACACAGCAACAGCGACGGGACGTCGCTGCAACGTCACAGAAAATGGTGACGTAGCAGCGACGTCGTTGTCGTCGTCGCTGTGTGTGACACCACCCTTAGATTCGGGGAGGAGGGGACCTCAGGAGGGGTGGTGTCTCCTCCCCGGACCTACGGAGGCTGTGATTGGCTGACGCCGCTGCTCAGCTAATCACACCCACTAATGTTTTAGCCATTGAAAATCACTGAAACATTGAAATCCAGCCAAGATCAGTGCAGCTGTAGCCCTGATCATTGGCTGGAGCTGGGTGACCTGTGTTTCACCCGCCCCAAGCTCTGATTGGAGAGACCGGCCTTGTGACCGATCTCTCCAATCACTGTGGATCTCGGGCCGCAGACCACTCCCCTCAGCTTCACTCCGGCGTCTGTGGAAGGTGAGGGGAGCTGCTGACCCATTACTACAGCATGGGGACAAAGTGCGCACATTACTATGGGATGGGGATAAGGCTGGGGACATTACTATAGGATTGGGACATTACAAGGATGGGCACAATACTATTGGATGGGGACATTATTACTATAGTATAGGGACATTATTACTATAGAATGGGGACAAGGCTGGGGACATTACTATAGGATGGGGACTAAGATGGGCACAGTACTACAGGATAGGGACATTACTACAGGATGGGGACAAGGTGGGCTCATTACTGTAGGATAGGGATGTCGCGGGCGGGGAGGAGGCCGCCGCTGTGCTCTCGCTAACGCTCGGGTACGGCGCTGCTGCGATGGCTGCTCGGTGGCTCGAGCGGTGGGCCGGATCCGGGGACTCAAGCGGCACTCCTCGCCACCCACGGGTCGTGGTGAAGATGGGCACCACCGCTGCTGGTGACGGGGATCCCGGGAGCGATGGTAGGGAGCAGCTGGGATGTTGTTTTCCCCCTCCGTGGGTAGGGGTCGGTGGTCCCGGGGCCCGATGATGAGATGGGGAGGCAGGGCAGGTGAGGTGCAGGGTTGCAGTGACAGCGCATCGCGGTGCTGGATGGCACTGGTGTACTCACTCAGCAATGAATGCACAAAGTCTCCGGTAAACCAAACGGCTGGATGGACGGGTCCCGCAGACGGCTGCAGTGTTTTTCCCCTGACCCCTGGTTGGTAGTGTAAGTCCTTTCCTGCACCTTATTGTACGCTCCTCCTGTGCTCCGGTTTCCAGCTGGCTCCCCGGTTTGGTACCGGACAGGCCACTACCCTGTCCCAGCTACCTACGGTTCCACCAAGACTGTCTTCCCGGCTCCTGCAGACGGCCACTACCATCTGCCTGACTGGCTACACGAGGGCCCTAGGCTCCAACCTGGGCCCCAGTCTGCGTCTGCCTCTCTGCACACCTCCTCTCTCTTCCTCTGCCTGGACTTGTCTGAACTTGTTTTCTGCCTCAGGCCAGCTAGACTCCTCGGTGGGTGTGCCCATCTGCTTGACTCTGCCCACCTGGTGTGTCTGTCTGAACCCGAGGGAAGAAATCAGGTCTCACTGGGGATGACTGCTGTGAACTCCTGGGGGTGGGGATGTGTGTGTGTTGTTACCTGTGATGACCTGGCTAGTCCAGGGCACCACAGGGACATTACTACAAGGGGACAAGGATGGGAAACATTATTATAGAATAGGGATAATGCTGGGGACATTACTATAGGGTGGGGACAAGGTTGGCACATTACTAAAGGATGGGCACATTACTATAGAATGGGGATAGTACTATAGGATGGGGACATTGCTACAAGGGGAAAAGGATGGGGAACATTACTATAAGATGGGGACAAGGATGGACACATTACTATAGATTGGGGACATTACTATAGGATGGGGACAAGGATGGACACATTACTACAAAATGGGGACAAGGATGGGGAACATTACTTTAGGATGGGGACAAGGATGAGCACATTACTGTGGGATAGGGACTAGGTTGGGACACAATACTACAAGGGGACAAGGATGAGCACATTACTGTGGGATGGGGCACAATACTACAAGGGGACAAGGATGGGCACGTTACAACAATATGGGGAACATTACTAAAAGATGTTGGTGAAAATTTCTATATAGTGCTAATTGTAAGACTATTAGTTACAAGAAAGGGCTAATATGTAAAAAAAAAAATGTTTATATTTAAACAAAGAATCTGCACGTTTGCTATAATGAACAAGTGAAAATGTTCAAAATCAGTGATCCCAAGGTGTGTAAAAAAAATATAATATATATATTATATATGGTACCAATACAAATGTCACTTTGTCCTGCAAAGAATGCGGCCCCCCAAATTATTTTTTTTCCTCTGTGCTGCGGCCCATACACCCAGCCGAGTTTGAGACCCCTGCTGAAAGTAGTTTTGTATCAATGAAGGATAAGTTACACAAATTATTACTGTGTATGTCTTTAAGAAGTAGGAAAGTAAAACTGCCTAGAAGAAACAATGGATGAAATAATTGTAATATTATATGTGGGATATAATTAGGGAAAGTGTATTAAGGTATTTGTGTTACTTTTCTAGCACAAGTACATTGATAGAAATAAGGGCCTACCCCATATTTACGAAACTCCCTTTACTGACACATTTGAATATATCAGGAAAAGTCGGTAGGGCTTAGGTAGAAGCTCAGCATTATTTTTAGCTATGTTCCTGCTGATGAATCTAGTCCATACAGTATAGTGGATAGTTGTTGGAGCATGGTTGTCACTGTCATGCAGAATGACAGGAATGGGGGGCGACTGGATGGGGAACCCTTTACTGACCCTAAGACTAAGTGTACCCTAGGCTTTCTCTCAACCCAGGGGTATGCTTAATGGTAGTGAGGCCTGGGCCCCCAACGTCACCCTGTCTTCTGTCCTTGCCTTTCACCTTGAGTGGTGGGTTGTCGAGGAGGGTCTTATCATCAGTGTCAAGGACAGGAGGCAGGGTGAAGTTGGGTGCCCAGGCCTCGCTACCATTAAGCGTACCACTGGGTTGAGGGAAAGCTTAGTGTATGCTTAGTCTTAGGGTCAATGTAGGGTTCCCCTGTCCAGTCGCCCCCCATTCCTGTTACTCTGCGTGACAGTGACAATGGTGCTCCATGTTGTGACAGTTTTTGTAAATGTGCCCAATAATGTTTGCATTTAGAATAGACCTTTTAGATACCCTTTTAAATAAGTCTCTTCTAGGTTAACAGCCACCAGATAGCGGACTAAAATGTACCAATTAGTGATATTCCGTTAATTAAATCAAATTCAATTCTGCAGTATTAATGTTTTCTAAAATACTTTACTGCTAACTTTAATCTCTAATTATATTGACTTATCATCTTTTCTATAATGTTGCATTAAACTAAACAAACAATATATCATAAAATGTATTTAATGGCAGTGTGCTCCGTATCATAAGATATTTCCCATTTAAACCAATGCATTGTGAAAAAGTCCTCTTTAAAACAATTATATACACTAAAGTGATCCTCCAATGGTGGAAAATGTTTATTTGCTCTTTTATTGTATATTTAAGCTAATGTGTCCCACAAGATCAATTGTCCTTTTCCATTGCTGTTATCCTAAGTTTTTAAATTAGAGGATCTCATAGTTTTCCCATAATGTATGTAACATTGCCTTCCTCTGGGAACAGTTATTATTTTTTGGTATATATAGTTATCACGTAAAGTACTTTTATGTGGGGATGAATTGTCTTTCTTGCTTGTAAATAAAGAAACATGAATCTTTGTGGCTTTGATGGTTGCTGTTATAACTGAACATGTTTGTTAAATGAGACAATAAGCTTATAAAATGGAATGGGAAATTATTTGGAGGAAATGCTTTAAAATGTTATTTACGTACTAAAAATAGGCAGGCGTGCATTAGAAGAGCAGTAAGCATGAATTTTCACATAATTGACATAAGGGATGAATGGCTAGCTATGTTCTGGGGAAAACAATGAGTTCTAACTAGTGAGGAACGAGACCTACCATGCTTGAGTATTTGTTAAAGATAATCTGTCAATGGGTTTTTGGAACCTCATCGGAGAGCAGCATGATGTAGGCAAAGAGATACTGATTCTGAAGATGTACCACTTAGATTACTGGGTGCAGCCGTTTGGACACAATCAGAATTTTGAGAGAGCTGTCCCACGCACACCAGGCTCTCTATAGAGATTCATAAGTGATTGCACCATACAAGCCATACCAAGCATGCTGGGCTGATAGTCAGAGAATACTCATTGCCAGACCCAAAAACTCCATTGAAATATAATGAAAAAGGAGGACAAGGACTTTATGAAACAATATCAAATACCTTTGTTAAACAATTTGCAAATACTAAAATCAAGAGATGACCAAACAAAGGGAAAGTGGTGGGAAGGCAGACTGGATCATGGTGGTATCAAGAAGCCGGCTGGAAATATACACTGGTAAAAGATATACAGTAGATTATACAGGGTTAAAAAAGACAGCTTCAATACCCCAAATAGTAGACTAACATCATATATGTCTATAAAGGGGATAGCTGAAAAGCAACCGAGGAGGAGTATTAGACAAAACTAGTGGGTCAGAGCCAGTCTAACCTGGGGAATCCCAAACATGAGAGGAGTGTAATGGGCATGTCCGCAGCAATGCACAGATAAACACATACCAGTACTATAAGAGAGACTGGAAGTATGGAATGCAGCAAACTGGCAAAGAAACTCACCCTACGTATGTTTCGCTGTTGTTAATACAACCAACTCATGGGGAGGAAAGTCCGTAGTTTTTTATTGGTTCTCTCTTGATGTTAATATTTGCAATTGTTTAATAAAGCTACTTGATATTGTTTCATATACTCTGTGTCCTCCTTTTTCATTATCTATAAAGATTGTACATTGACAGTGAAGTACTAATCTGAGGTGGCGGTGTGCCAGACAAACTTGCATGTATCTTTGTAGTCCAAGCAATGATAAGTCATGCTGCTTAAACAAGCATTCCAGGAAAACAACAAATCAGCATCCCTGAATTCTATATTCTAACCCTTGCAGCATACTGTCTTCAGGTTACACAGCAAAATCCTGCCAACAGATTCCCTTTAAGAGCAGTCAGATGCTCAGATGGGCACGACTCAACCACCCAAGTATAATGGAAGTCAATGGGGGACTCTAGCATTTTTCCTGGAAATCTTCTGGAAAAATGTTTATGTCCCCCTTTGACTTCCATTATATTTGGATGCTTGATTCGAGCCCGTCTGAGCATCCACCTGCTATTATCAAGTACTGAGCACCCGAACATGGCAGTGCTCTCTCATCACTAGTTCTAACAACAGTGGATGGACCAGCTTTCTCTCATTTTCTTATTGGTGTCCCATCCTTAGCATCTGGGTGATCATATCCCCAATGAGTCATGTAGACAATCCTGGTGTGTAAGTGTTTCCTGCATTATACAAAGCTTATTCTATAGACTCATTGCAGAGCATTGACTATTGATTTCCCATTGTAGTATATGTTAATTGGGAAACAATCAGTGGTTGTTTTTTATTTCCTCTCCATAGTTATGTTACAGGCGGGGGCCAGACCATAGCTAAGGGGCTGCTCGGGGATGCTCGGATCCGGGGCTTTACTGTGGCTCGAGTGGGGACCGGACCCGGGCTCGAGTAGCGGTCCGCCGCCCACAAGTGAAAAGGGGTTATTTTCAAGAGAGATTGTCTGTGACGCCACCCATGGGTTTCGGTGATGAGATGGTGGCACCGCCGCTGCCTAGATATGGGGGTGCCCAGCGCTGATGGAGCAGGGCAGCAAGGTGGGATGCCCTCCACAGATAGAGGAGGTGTAGTCCCGGGGCCCAGGGTAATGTGAGAGGTTGCAGGGAGCAGTCTTTAGGAGGCAGGAAATAGAACACTCACAGTTGGTAGTCGTGGTGCTGGATGAGGCTGTGCTCATGTGGAGGGTCAATAATACACAGAGTCCTTTTGTAAACCAAAGCCGTATGCCGGGAGCCTTCTGGAGGGGTGTGCTGGTCCCACGCCTGGCATGACAGGGCAGGAACCCTTCTCCTGCACTGTGTGGTTCTCGTATGTTGATTTAACCCATGTGGAACGGGAGAAATCCACTCCCGGTGTATTATGTACCTGAGGAGCTGTGCCCGCAGATGCTGGCCCATGGGATCTATGAGCTTTTGGCGGATGCCCTATCCTTCTCTGTGGGCTGTTGTCTTCTTTCGGGACTATGGTTGGGACAGGACCTATAATCCTGCCCTCAGTTGGTTAATTAGCTTGGCCGCTGGTTTCGATCCTGGCTTCAGGGTCCGAGTACCCCCTCTGTGCACGCTTTCCAGTTTGGGTTCTCCGGTGTCGGTACCGGCAGGCTCCAACCCTGCCCCGGTCCGCCACGGATCTGCAGAGCCATCTTCCCGTCTCCCATGGCCCTGCTCTGCCGTCTGCCACCTAGCCTTTTGCAGATGCTGCTGTGGTCCAGGGGCTCCGTCCCCCAACCACACTTCACTGGCTGCTCAGCACAGCACGACTGTCACTTTCCCTGTCCAGCCCAGCTCTGCCTTGATCCCTCCCCTCGCACCTCAGGACCCCTAGGTGGGCATTCTCCAACCGCCTGGTCTCGCCCACTGGTGTGTCTCTATTGCTATGGGGGGGTGACTAGGGTTTCAGGTCAGCTGTATGTAACCTGGGTGAGGGATGGTGTTATGCGGGGGGGCCTAATGTGTGACTACCTAGTTTTGCCAGGGCGTCACAGTTATAGATGTTTATCAGTAATTCAAAACTGTAAACAGAATTTAAGAATTTTTTTTTCTCTAGCATATTTGTTCCTGTGCATAACTGAGTAGCATCTCTGTCCAGGGACCTTCAATATCGCATGTTTTCTCAAGTCCTGACACACATTAAGGTAAAACTACATTTTTCTTTAATTAAGAATATTTTACACATTTTGCCTGCATGATAGCCACATACACATACTATAAGTTCACTGTGAAAGCACCCAAATCGACACTGTAGCGAAAGCCGTCATCGCCTTACCCATCAATCATCAGTTAATTGCATATAGTCCTGATGATTGGAGGCAGTGGAGTGCTGTTCCCGAAATATTGGTGGCAGATGTGGGATATCTGCGTGATCTCCTGGGCTGTCTTCTTGACAGATTCCATTTAATGTCATACAGGAACAATTTTTAAAAAGGTTATTTCAAAAACAACTTTTATCACCTATCCACATTGTACATGATAACTATATGATTGATGGGGTCCAACTGCTAAGACCCCTACTAATTAGAGATGAGCGAACCGGTCCCGGTTCGGCTCGAGGTCGGTTCGCCGAACGGAGGTCCCGTTCGAGTTCGGCTCGTCGAACGTTCGACGAACCGAACTCGAACTGCATAGGAAACAATGGCAGGCAATCACAAACACAGAAAAACACCTAGAAAACACCCTCAAAGGTGTCCAAAAGGTGACAAACAACTCACAACACATGGGAAAGTGACAAGGACATATACTCATGCGAAAACAAAACAGCTGGACAAGGAAAAAGAGGAGGACACACAGATATAGGCATGGCACGCCCTTCTAAAATCATGTAAAACACCGCAAGGTGACTCCAAGCGTAGTCTCCCTTTTTTTCCAAAAATTGGGCCCCACACACACCCACCCATTCAGTGGTAGCAGTTGTGCCCCAGTTGTACAATTCACAGCTAGATTTGCATCAAGCACATTCAAAAATACGCCATTCTTATCCGTCCCCAGGATGACATCGGGGTAGGTAGCAAAGTCTTTCCTGATCCCAGCTCTGTTCATCTTGGCTTCTTTTAAAAACACAGCAAGCAAGGGTTACTCCAAGCGGAGTCTCCCTTTTTTCCAAAAATTGTGCCCCACACACACCCACCCATTAAGTGGCAGCACTTGTGCCCTAGTTGTACACTTCACAGCTAGATTTGCATCAAGCACATTCCAAAATACGCCATAATTAACCGTCCCCAGGATGACACCAGGGTAGGTAGCAAAGTCTTTCCTGATCCCAGCTCTGTTCATCTTGGCTTCTTTTAAAAACAATGTAAGCAAGGGTTACTCCAAGCGGAGTCTCCCTTTTTTCCAAAAATTGTGCCCCACACACACCCACCCATTCAGTGGCAGCACTTGTGCCCTAGTTGTACACTTCACAGCTAGATTTGCATCAAGCACATTCCAAAATACGCCATAATTAACCGTCCCCAGGATGACACCAGGGTAGGTAGCAAAGTCTTTCCTGATCCCAGCTCTGTTCATCTTGGCTTCTTTTAAAAACAATGTAAGCAAGGGTTACTCCAAGCGAAGTCTCCCTTTTTTCCAAAAATTGTGCCCCACACACACCCACCCATTCAGTGGCAGCACTTGTGCCCTAGTTGTACACTTCACAGCTAGATTTGCATCAAGCACATTCCAAAATACGCCATAATGAACCGTCCCCAGGATGACACCAGGGTAGGTAGCAAAGTCTTTCCTGATCCCAGCTCTGTTCATCTTGGCTTCTTTTAAAAACAATGTCAGCAAGGGTTACTCCAAGCGGAGTCTCCCTTTTTTTCCAAAAATTGTGCCCTACACAAACCCACCCATTCAGTGGCAGCACTTGTGCCCTAGTTGTACACTTCACAGCTAGATTTGCATCAAGCACATTCCAAAATACGCCATAATTAACCGTCCCCAGGATGACACCAGGGTAGGTAGCAAAGTCTTTCCTGATCCCAGCTCTGTTCATCTTGGCTTCTTTTAAAAACAATGTAAGCAAGGGTTACTCCAAGCGGAGTCTCCCTTTTTTTCCAAAAATTGTGCCCCACACACACCCACCCATTCAGTGGCAGCACTTGTGCCCTAGTTCTACACTTCACAGTTAGATTTGCATCAAGCACATTCCAAAATACGCCATTCTTATCCGTCCCCAGGATGACATCGGGGTAGGTAGCAAAGTCTTTCCTGATCCCAGCTCTGTTCATCTTGGCTTCTTTTAAAAACACAGCAAGCAAGGGTTACTCCAAGCGGAGTCTCCCTTTTTTCCAAAAATTGTGCCCCACACACACCCACCCATTCAGTGGCAGCACTTGTGCCCCAGTTGTACAATTCACAGCTAGATTTGCATCAAGCACATTCAAAAATACGCCATTCTTATCCGTCCCCAGGATGACATCGGGGTAGGTAGCAAAGTCTTTCCTGATCCCAGCTCTGTTCATCTTGGCTTCTTTTAAAAACACAGCAAGCAAGGGTTACTCTAAGCGGAGTCTCCCTTTTTTCCAAAAATTGTGCCCCACACACACCCACCCATTCAGTGGCAGCACTTGTGCCCTAGTTGTACACTTCACAGCTAGATTTGCATCAAGCACATTCCAAAATACGCCATAATTAACCGTCCCCAGGATGACACCAGGGTAGGTAGCAAAGTCTTTCCTGATCCCAGCTCTGTTCATCTTGGCTTCTTTTAAAAACAATGTAAGCAAGGGTTACTCCAAGCGAAGTCTCCCTTTTTTCCAAAATTGTGCCCCACACACACCCACCCATTCAGTGGCAGCACTTGTGCCCTAGTTGTACACTTCACAGCTAGATTTGCATCAAGCACATTCCAAAATACGCCATAATTAACCGTCCCCAGGATGACACCAGGGTAGGTAGCAAAGTCTTTCCTGATCCCAGCTCTGTTCATCTTGGCTTCTTTTAAAAACAATGTAAGCAAGGGTTACTCCAAGCGAAGTCTCCCTTTTTTCCAAAAATTGTGCCCCACACACACCCACCCATTCAGTGGCAGCACTTGTGCCCTAGTTGTACACTTCACAGCTAGATTTGCATCAAGCACATTCCAAAATACGCCATAATTAACCGTCCCCAGGATGACACCAGGGTAGGTAGCAAAGTCTTTCCTGATCCCAGCTCTGTTCATCTTGGCTTCTTTTAAAAACAATGTAAGCAAGGGTTACTCCAAGCGGAGTCTCCCTTTTTTCCAAAAATTGTGCCCCACACACACCCACCCATTCAGTGGCAGCACTTGTGCCCTAGTTGTACACTTCACAGCTAGATTTGCATCAAGCACATTCCAAAATACGCCATAATTAACCGTCCCCAGGATGACACCAGGGTAGGTAGCAAAGTCTTTCCTGATCCCCAGCTCTGTTCATCTTGGCTTCTTTTAAAAACAATGTAAGCAAGGGTTACTCCAAGCGGAGTCTCCCTTTTTTTCCAAAAATTGTGCCCCACACACACCCACCCATTCAGTGGCAGCACTTGTGCCCTAGTTGTACACTTCACAGCTAGATTTGCATCA
Organism: Anomaloglossus baeobatrachus; assembly: GCF_048569485.1. NCBI lineage: Eukaryota > Metazoa > Chordata > Amphibia > Anura > Aromobatidae > Anomaloglossus > Anomaloglossus baeobatrachus. The sequence goes on from NC_134358.1 coordinate 483,571,036, forward strand.
AGCACATTCCAAAATACGCCATAATTAACCGTCCCCAGGATGACACCAGGGTAGGTAGCAAAGTCTTTCCTGATCCCAGCTCTGTTCATCTTGGCTTCTTTTAAAAACAATGTAAGCAAGGGTTACTCCAAGCGGAGTCTCCCTTTTTTCCAAAAATTGTGCCCCACACACACCCACCCATTCAGTGGCAGCACTTGTGCCCTAGTTGTACACTTCACAGCTAGATTTGCATCAAGCACATTCCAAAATACGCCATAATTAACCGTCCCCAGGATGACATGGGGGTAGGTAGCAAAGTCTTTCCTGATCCCAGCTCTGTTCATCTTGGCTTCTTTTAAAAACAATGTAAGCAAGGGTTACTCCAAGCGGAGTCTCCCTTTTTTCCAAAAATTGTGCCCCACACACACCCACCCATTCAGTGGCAGCACTTGTGCCCTAGTTGTACACTTCACAGCTAGATTTGCATCAAGCACATTCCAAAATACGCCATAATTAACCGTCCCCAGCATGACACCAGGGTAGGTAGCAAAGTCTTTCCTGATCCCAGCTATGTTCATCTTGGCTTCTTTTAAAAACAATGTAAGCAAGGGTTACTCCAAGCGGAGTCTCCCTATTTTTCCAAAAATTGTGCCCCACACACACCCACCCATTCAGTGGCAGCACTTGTGCCCTAGTTGTACACTTCACAGCTAGATTTGCATCAAGCACATTCCAAATCCACAAGCATTTACTCTCCCCAGGATGACACAGGGGTTTTAAATTCCTTCTGGATCCATGACTTGTTCATTTTGATGAACGTCAGTCTGTCCACATTGTCACTGGGACAGACGCGTGCGCTTATCTGTCAGCATACACCCAGCAGCACTGAAGACACGTTCAGAGACAACGCTGGCAGCTGGACACGACAAAAATCTCCAAGGCGTAAGTTGAGAGCTCTGGCCATTTTTCTAGGTTTGAAAGCCCAAAAGGAGCAAGGCTCCAGTTGCACAGTCATGGCATCGATGTTCATTTGGAGATACTCCTGTATCATCCTCTCCAGCCGTTGACTATGTGTCAGACTTGTTGTCTCTGGTGGCCTTGCAAAGGAGGGTCTAAAAAAAATTATGAAAAAGATTCCAGAAAATTGCTGTTACCAGCACCAGATACGGTCCTACTGGTACGTGTAGACTGTTGAAGATGACAAGACCGTCCCATGTTTTGTCAAGTTACAACTGGGAGATTCACTCCCTGCACCTGCACGGTTGTTTGGTGGAAAAGCGGATCTAAGATCGAGTAACAGCTTCTGCTGATACTCCTGCATACGTGCGTCCCTTTCTATGGCTGGAATTATGTCACAAAATTTGGACTATGTACCGGGGATCTAATAGTGTGGCAAGCCAGTAGTCATCATCACTTCTAATTTTTGACAATACGAGGGTCATGTTGGAGGTAGTGCAACAAGAAGGCACTCATGTGTCTTGCGCAGCCATGCGGACCAAGTCCACGCTGTGTTTGTGGCATAGAGGTGCTAACCGTTCTTTCTTCCTCTGACATCTCCCCCCCAACCTCTTTCAACTGAAATTTGACCAAGAGTCTCCCTCATCTGCTGAGTCTTCCATGTCCATGGACAGTTCGTCCTCCATTTCTTCATGTCCTCCTGCACCCTTCCTCAACATCTCGCCTGCTACCATGCGCCCTTGTTGATCCCTGTCCCCCATGCTCCCATGCCTGGCGCCTTGGTGATGATGAACGTCTGGACCTTGGTGATGTTGTTGTGTCTTGCGCATATGAATCCTCCTGTAGTTCATCCCCTTCCCTGTTGTCCCACCCCCTGACTACGAATAGTGTATTAGCGTGTGTTCCAGCATGTAAATGACTGGAATCGTCATGCTGATAATGGCATTTGTCAGCGCCTAAAACATATTCGTTCGCCCATGTCGAAACTGTGCAGAAGGGTGCATAGGTCCTTGATCTGAGACCACTCCATCAGGGTGAGCTGCCCCACCTCTGCATCTCGTTGGCCCCAGGCTATACGTCATGACGTATTGCACCAGGGCACGGCGGTGCTGCCACAGTCGCTGTACACATGTGGAGAGTTGAATTCCAGCGTGTCGCCACATCGCATTTCAGGCGATGAACCGGCAGGCCGAAAGACTTCTGGAGCGATGCAAGTCGCTCAGCTGCGGCGCTTGAACGGCGGAAGTGAGCAGACAGTTTTCGTGCCCTGTTCAGAAGGCCATCTAGGCAGGGATACTGTGTTAAAAATTGCTGCACGACAAGGTTCAACACGTGAGCCATACAAGGTACGTGTGTCACCTTGCCCAGGCGAAGGGCCGCACCCAGGTTTGCAGCATTGTCGCACACGGCCTTACCAGGCTGCAGGTTGAGTGGAGACAACCATTTATTAAACTCGGGACCGCAGAGCTGACCACAACTCCTCAGCTGTGTGACTCTTATTCCCAAGACATGTCAAGCTAAAGACCGCCTGATGCCGTTGCGCTCTGCTGCCAGCATAGTAATGAGGGGTGCGTGATTCCATCTGCGCAGTGAGAACGCTGGTGGCCTGACCAGGCAGGCTTGGGGCGGAGGTGGAGGACCCAGATGAGGTGGAGGATGCAGAAGCAGTGGCGGAACTTGGACCAGACAGAGGATTGACACACAAGTCGTGGGGACGGCAAGACTTGTGCAGCAGACCCTTCACCATCTATCACCATAGTTACCCAGTGCCCAGTCAGCGACATGTAACGTCCCTGTCCAATGCTTACTGGTCCCAAGTATCGGTGGTGAAATGTACCCGTTCACACACAGAGTTTCTCAAGGAAGCGGTGATGTTGTGGGCGACATGCTGGTGTAGCGCGGGCACACCTTTCTTAGAGAAGTAGTGGCGACTAGGCATCTGGTACTGGGGCACAGCGACAGACATAAGGTCTCTAAAATCCTGTGTGTCCACTAGGCGGAAAGGCAGCATTTCGGTAGCCAACAGCTTACAGAGGGATAGAGTCAACCTCTTAGCTTTGTCATGGGTCGCAGGAAATGGCCTTTTATTTGTCCACATCTGAGGGACAGAGATCTGGCTGCTGTGTGTAGACGGTGTTGAGTAGGGTGTCCCTGGAAAAATGCAGGTTTGTGAGGAAAGTGCAGGCGGAGACATGATGTTGCCTTCATCCAAAGTTGGTGCTATCGATGTCTGAGACAGCTGTACACACTCACTTGTTTCCCCTTCCAAAACAACTGACGACCTACTATGCAAACTGCCTGTTGCAGTTACAGTGGTGGAAGTTGTGGGTGGAAAAACAGGTGTGACAGCTGTCCCCACAGTCCTAGAAGATGACGAGCGCGCGGATGCACTGGAAGGGGCAGGCGGTGGATGTTTCGCTCCGCTAGGCCGCATTGCAGCACGGTGAGCTTCCCACCGGGCAATATGATATTTATTCATGTGACGATTCATGGAAGAAGTTGTCAAACTGCTGAGGTTTTGACCTCTACTAAGAGAACCATGACAAATTTTACAGATCACATAATTTGGGCGATCTTTTTCTATGTCAAAAAAGGACCAGGCTAGGCAAGGCTTAGAGGCCATGCGACCTGATGATCCACCCCGAATAATGCTCAGAGGCAGAGTGGTGGCTGAGGATGCAGTTGTAGACGTGCTACCAGTACTCCGACTCTGTCCAGGAAGGCGCAAGGTAACTTCGTCATCAGTTGCATCCTCCTCCACCACCTCTGTTGACCTCCTCGAGTGCCTGACTGTGGGTTGACAGTAGGTGGGATATAGAACTTCATCATCAATTGTTGTGTTTGCACTCCCCTCCCCCTCTGACCGAGCCTCTTCTTGCCCTGACCGAATATTTAAGTTGTCATCCCAATCGGGTATCTGAGTCTCATCTTCATCAGTATGTTCCTCATTGTCTATAACCACAGGTGTTACAGTTTGTGACAAAGGGTCAACATTATGCTCCGAAACTTGGTCCTCACGGCCTGAATCAGAGTCACAAAGGTTCTGGGCATCACTGCAGACCATTTCCTGTTCTGTACTCACTGTAGCTTGGGAGCAGACCTCTGATTCCCAGGCTATAGTGTGACTGAACAGCTCTGCAGACTCAGCCATCTCAGTTCCACCATACTGTGCAGGGCTGATGGAGACTTCAGAGCTGGGAGAAATCAAGTTTGATTGGGATGACAACTCAGAGGACTGGTGTTTTTGGATGCGGTACTTGAAGTGGCTGAGAGGGCACTTGTTGGACCACTTGAGATCCATTCAAGCATTTTCCTTTTTTGCCCATCATCTACCTTTGTTCCTGTTGTTCGTGTCCGTAAAAAAGGGAGCACATCGGATTGTCCACGGTAAGTAGTAGACATCTTACTTTTGCTGGTAGATGGTCTATCTTCAGCAGATGATAATGGAGCTTTGCCACCTTCCCCACGGACAAAACCTTTTTTGCCTTTTCCACCACGCCTCTTCCCCTTTCCACCAGCATCTGTCATTTTGCCACTCATGTTGATTGCGACAAGATTGTGGACTGACAATGTGGTAGTAAAAATTGAGAGGTGGTGTAGATTGCAGTGGTGGTCTAGCTTTATTAACAGCAGAATAATAAAGAATAAATATCCCTGACAAAGCAACTACGGCCCTTAAACTGGCAGCATCAATTGCTAGTATAATGGCTTAGTTATAATGAGTTGGAGTGTGCAATGCAGGCAGAGGTGCTCTGCAAATGTCTTTGCACTAGTGTGACTAGACAACAGTACAATAGCCACGTATAGAATGCCACTAGGTACACTGAGTGTTTGCTAGTATAATGGCTTAGTTATAATGAGTTGGAGTGTGCAATGCAGGCAGACGTGCTCTGCAAATGTCTTTGCACTAGTGTGACTATAGCAAAGTCCAATAGCCACGTTTAGGATGCCACTAGGTACACTGAGTGTTTGCTAGTATAATGGCTTAGTTATAATGAGTTGGAGTGTGCAGAGGACAGGAGGGTACAGTGCCAGGATTGTGGGGCTCTGGGTAGAGGAATGGAAGCCTGCCTTTCTATTCCCTCCTAATAGGGAAATGCAGGGAGGAAATCCCTGACCTTGGCTACACAGACGCTGTCGCTGTTTTCAGGACCTGTCACCTATGGCTCTGACCCTAACGGTTTGAGCCCTTAAAAGAACTGCTAGAAAGTGCTATCCCTAAGCTGTCCAGCGCTGTGTATGGAGCGCATACAGCTGTATCACCGATAGGACAAAGGACGGAGCTGCGACAGTGATGTCTGACACCAAAGACGCAGAAGAGATAATGGCGTCCTGGAGGAAAATGTCCGGTTTTATAATGCAGGGACATGTGACATGGACATCCTATCACACATGCCGTTGCTTCTCTGGCTAAAAGTCCACTTAGCTGTGTGTGTGTCTGGGATTGGCTGACATGCTGGCCCGCCCCACTACACGCGCGCGCTTAGGGAAGGAAGACAAGGAAAAAAAAAAAAAAATGGCGATCGCCATTATAGAAACAGCAGTGATCTGAAGGCGCTGTTCACGCACACTATACACTGAAATGTCATAATAGTGTGATTCACAGAGTGACTTACACTATTACAGCGGAAACCAAGCTAGGAATTAGCTGTTTTTTTGATGCTAGAACCGTTCTCAAACGTTTCTAGAACTATCGAGCTTTTGCAAAAAGCTCGAGTTCTAGTTCGATCTAGAACAGGCCCCAAAATCACTCGAGCCTAGAACTGGAGAACCTCGAACCACGAACCACGCTCAACTCTACTACTAATCCCAAAAATGAGGATCAGTATTATGTAAATGAAGTGTTAGTGGCCATGTGCAACCATTACTTCATTATCAGTCAATAATTCTAGTTATTGAGCACTTAATGGAGAAATAGTCACACATGCTCCCTTACTCCCCTCAAATCTATCCTAAATTCTGCTGCCCCCTGTCCCCCTTCTATTCCCTGTCCTCTCCTTTCTGACAATATCTTAACTGGCCTCTCATTGCCAAAAGACTCAGTTTCAAAACACTAACCATGACATACCAAGCCACCTGTGACCTAGTCTCCCGGTATTTACCTACACGCAACCTCATATCCTCACAAGATCTCCTTCTCTATTCTCCTCTTATCTCCTCTTCCCACAATCACATACAGGGTTTCTCTCAAGCCTCCCCCCATACTCTGGAACTCTGTACCCCAATACATCAGACTCTCACCTTCTGTGAAAACCTTCAAAAAGAAGCTGAAGACCCACCTCTTCCGCCAAGGCTATAACCTGCAGTAACCATCAGTCCACCATAGAGTCACACAACCCGCTCTACCCTCACCTACTGTAGCCTCACCGCTTCCCTGGGGACTGAGCCCTCACAGGCAGGGTCCTCTATCCTTCTTCACTAGTCTGTGCCTTGTATTGATCAATATAATTGTACTTATCTACGTATATGTAGTGCCCCTGAATACATCAAGGTGCTACAGGGAAGTGAGAGAGCTGTGGAGTGTTAGCTCCCAGGGAGCTAGAAGGACCAAGGTTGGGTCGCAGACAGTGATCCGGGACCAGAGGAGTCGGGGATCGGTAGCAGTGACATTGGAAAAGGGTGCGACAGACATAGTCGTTAAAGACTGTCGGCACCAGAAAGCCCAAAAGAATTGACCGGTACCGAGGTTGACAGGGTACAGTACCCTAGGTCAGGAGCCGATTCAATGTCCTGACAATTGACCTGCAGAGGAAGGGGACCTTCAGGGACCTTCCCAAAAAGCTCAGAGACTGAGGGCATCAGCACACCATGGGGGAATGGGTTTTCCAGCGAAAGCAAAGCACTAAAGTCCCAAGTATCAGCCCTTGGGAGCAAGTCTTCACTTAAAAACTGAAGAAGCGCCATGGAAAGCGTCATGGAATAAATGGCTGTAAAATTAAAAATAATAATAAAGAGAGGACGGAGCATTGCCCCCCCCTCCCCCCCCCGGGGCATTTGCGGAGGCCTGCATGACCCCTGATTGGTGGGGAGGTCAGGGTGTCATGGGTGGTGGGAGGGGGAGCGAGCCCGTTTTGAAAGGATTGGATGGCCAAAGGGGAGGAGCGGCACTTTCCCGCTCCCCTGGCTGAAGGAAGAGTCGCAGCCACCTTACCTGCGGCAATGGAGTCGGTGGAACAAATCCTGGAGCGGCTGAGAGCGGCGGCTGGCGACCATCCTCCAGGCTGGCTGCAGGCGTCTGTGCAGGGACTCATCGGAGGGAGTCGGGAGGCGGTGGGGGCTCCCCCCCCACGTGAGCGGCGCCTCCGTAGATCCAGACCGCCGGAGCGGTTATCCCCTGAGGTGACTCCCCGGGCCCAGCGACGCACTAGAAGCCCCTCCGGGGACCCTCCAGGCCGGGCGCCATGTGCAAAAAAGTCCAGCAGGCCCCGGTCTGGGAGGAATTCAAGAGTGCGGCCGGGTCCAGCGGTGGAGAGCAGGCCTCTGCTGGAGTTGTGGGCGTGGCCTGCTCCCACTGTGTCAACGGTGGATGTCGGAGCTGCGGCGGGGCGCTCTGGTGATGTGCCTGCCGAGCGCCCTGAGCCCTGTCTGCGGTGGAGGTCGGATGAGGGGGCGGGCCCCAGCGGAGGGGGCGGATCAAGACGGCTGGGATCGGTAGTGCACCGGGCCTGGCGCGCAGGGCCCTCATCAGTAGAGGCCCCGAATGACGGGGGGGCCCCGTGGAGTGGGATGTGGGACCTGCGTCGGCAGGATCCAGAGGACCGCAGACAGCCCCCTGTTGCAGCCGGCTGGGGGGGCGGACATCAGCCACAGGATCAGCTCCTGGAGGGATCTTCCGGCCCTGCAGCAGCAGGGGCCAACGGCTGCGAAGCGGAGGTGCGGAGCCGGGAGTCTACAGAGCAGCCGGAGGGACGTCAGGAGTCTGGTGGTCCGGCTGACGGGGCCTCTACCCTCGTGCAGCCCGGTGAGTATGGTTCTATGTCTTGTTTGTCTGCCCAGTATTGTCAGGTACAGAACACAAGGGGGGATGTAGGTCACCCAGGGTTTAGGCAGGGGATACCCACGGGGGGTGGAGGATATGTGTCAGGAAGGGGGGAGGTGGGAGAGCTTATAGGTTGTGTGCGTACGTTGCTGGAGCGGATTGGGGGGGCACGGGAACACTCAGGGCCAGTGGGGGCTTGGATTAATCCACCTCCCTTGGGCATTAGTGAAACGCCGGTTGCAGGTATTTCTTCCCCGGTGTCGGTGTCGGTTCAGACGGAAAAGAATAAGGAGGACAGGCTTCATTTAGATGATCGGGCGCGGGGCGAGGTTTTCGTCTGTTTTGAGGGTCCCTTGGGTTCCCATCTTAAGACAGAGGTGAGGGAGAAGATCTGGAAGGATGAATACGTAGAGATCTTCTCCCTGCTGCCGTTGGCAAAATTTAATTTGGACAAAGGTAAAAAGGACGATAGCAAGAAAGAAGAGGAGAAGAAGCGGCGATGGCGCTTGATCCCTCAGACGTTCACTAATTGGTTACAGGCTTTTGCTATTTTGGCGAGTGTGATAGGCGAAAAGGCGCCGGAGAACTGTTCACATTTGTTTTGCTATATGGACTCTATTGGTGAGGCTTACAGGGTGTATGGGGGACAGACATGGCTTAGGTATGACGAACAGTTTCGTCAGCGGAAGGCCGTTCGACCTTCTATTAGATGGGACCAAAAGGACATCGGGTTGTGGTTACGGGTTATGGCGCCGTTGAGGTATGGCCAGCCCTTTCAGGGCGGGGCCAGGTCTGCCGGCCAGTCCGGAACGCAGGGTGCCGGTAGTCAACAAGGTCAGGGGGGATCGCAAAAGCCCGGCGTGTGTTGGCAATTCAATGAGGGGCAATGCAAGTTCGGGGCCACCTGCCGTTTTAAGCACCTCTGTACCCATTGTAATGGGACCTCACATGGAGCGGCAAAGTGCTTTAAGAAAGGCAAATCCAAGCCCGGCACCACTCATACCCAAGGGTCTGACGCCGGTGAGCTTAGCCGCGATGCTTCCGTACCTAAATAGGTACCCTGATAGGGAGAAAGCTGAAGTTTTGCGGTTGGGATTTGGGGAGGGTTTCAGAATTCCGGCTCCCAATTTTAATGTGCCGGCGGCGACGAAGAACCTTTTGTCAGCTTACCAGCATTCGGTGGTCGTGGCCGAAAAATTAGGCAAGGAAGTGGCTTTGGGGAGGATGGCGGGGCCGTTCCAGGCCCCTCCTTTTCCTGATCTGGTGGTCTCGCCGCTGGGGGTGGTGCCAAAAAAGGAGCCGGGAAAATTCCGGCTGATTCACCATCTGTCTTACCCAAGAGGTAGGTCGGTAAATGACGGGATACCGGGTGAACTGTGTTCGGTGGTTTATACGTCATTTGATGAGGCCACAAGATGGGTAAAAAAATGTGGAAAGGGGGCACTTATGGCTAAGACGGATATTGAATCAGCTTTTCGGCTTTTGCCAGTGCATGCAGATTGTGTCCGGTTGTTGGGTTGCTTTTGGGAGGGGGCGTATTTTGTAGATCGCTGTTTGCCCATGGGGTGCTCAATCTCATGCGCATTTTTCGAAACATTTAGTTGCTTTTTGGAGTGGGTTGTTCGGGACGTTTCGGGCTTGTCAGCATTGGTACATTACCTCGATGATTTTTTGTGTGTAGGTCCTGCCGATTCGGCGCAGTGTGCCGGGATCTTGGCAACTATGGAGTGGGTTGCGGACCGATTTGGGGTCCCCTTGGCGCCTGAAAAAACGGTGGGACCGACTACTAGTTTAAGTTTTCTGGGCATTGTAATCGATTCAGTGGCCTGGGAAGTCCGGCTTCCTGAGGACAAGGTTGCGGCCATGAGGGACGAGGTGGCAAGGGCACGGCGGGTGAAGAAACTGCAATTAAGGGAAGTGCAGTCCCTACTGGGAAAACTTAACTTTGCTTGTCGGGTGATGCCAATGGGCCGGATTTTTTCGCGACAACTTGCCAGGGCAACGGCGGGGGTGCTTGCTCCGCACCATTACGTTCGGTTATCAGCAGAACACAAAGCGGACTTAGCAGTTTGGGGACAGTTTTTGGAACACTACAACGGTCGTTCCCTGATCATGGAGGATGCAGTGGACAATTTTGACTTGGAGTTGTTTACGGATGCGGCGGGCAGTTCAGGTTTCGGAGCTTTCTTCCAGGGTCAGTGGTGTGTGGGTCGGTGGCCGGACAACTGGACGGCTGCAGGCTTGACAAAGAATGTGGCGCTATTGGAAATTTTTCCAATAATGGTGGCACTTCATCTTTGGAGAGGCCAGTTGGCAAACAAGAAGATTCGTTTTAACTGTGACAACATGGGGGTGGTGCTGGCGATTAATCAGTTTTCGGCGTCCTCTCCTCCAGTCGTTCGGGTGTTACGGGAATTGGTATTGGTTTGTCTGCAAATTAACGCATGTATTACGGCGGCTCATGTGCCAGGTGTTCAGAACCTAATAGCTGATTCCCTCTCTCGTTTTCAGTGGGATCGGTTCCGGGTTTGCGCACCAGAGGCAGAGTCCAGCGGGTTGGAGTGCCCAGCACACCTTTGGAACGTGGTCTTCGGGCAGCGGGACCGCTAATTCGGGCGTCCTTGTCGGGTAACACGTGGACAGCATATCAGGCAGCATGGGGGCTTTGGGAGCAATGGTTGCAGGGTGGGGATTTTTCTGAAGAGGATCAGTTGGGAATATTGTTGGAAAAGTTGGGGGAAGCGGCGGTAGCAGGGTGGTCGGTTGCGAAGGCAAATCGTTTCATGGCAGGGTTAGCATTTGGTTTCCGGTTACGAGGGTTACGAGATTTAACTAAGTGTTTTTTGGTTGTCCAGGCGTTGAAGGGTTTTCGCAGAGGACGAAAGCTACTGGATGGTAGACGACCAGTGTCATTCGGATTATTGGAACGGCTGGGTGGGGTGTTGGGGGAGGTCTGTACATCTCCGTTTGAGGAACATTTGTTTAGGTTGGCGTTTTCATTGGCGTTTTTTGGAGCCTTGCGGGTGGGGGAATTGGTATCTCCCAGTAAGTTGTCCCCTGGGGGTTTGAGTCGTGGTGACATTATGGCGGTGGACAGGGGAATTGAATTGTGGATAAGTAAATCTAAAACTGATCAACGGGGGGCAGGGAAGCGAGTGTGTTTGGGAGCGGTTAGGGGATCGGATATGTGCCCGTTGAGGTGTTTCAAGAATTTTGAACAGATTCGTAAAAAGGTGGACGGCCCGCTGTTATGTCATGACGACGGGTCTTTCTTATCACGATATCAGTTTGTGAGTGTTTTCAGGGCGTGTTTGAAGTCGTTGGGGTTAGATCCTAAGTCTTTCGGATCGCATTCTTTTCGCAAAGGGGCGGCAACAGAGGCATCCATGTGCGGTTTGTCTGAAGACGCGGTTAAACAGATTGGTAGGTGGAAGTCGGGGCGTTTTAAGTTATACGTCCGCCCCCAGGCGGTGGTCGGAAACTGAGTGGGGACTCTTACGGTGAATGGGGGGGGGCGGGGTGTGGGTGTTTCGTTTGAGGGTATCAGGCACTAAAATGGTTGTTTGTTTGTGCTTTTGTATTGCAGAAACACCCCTTCCCTCCCCCCCGCTGGTCTGGATCCTGGGCCATTCCTACGTGTATTGGGGAGCCCGGCGAGCGGATGCGAGAAGGAACGGGAGACAGTTAGGCTTCGCCAGGGACGTGGCTCTCGTACGATGGCTCGGGGTTCGGGGGTTAGGGTGGAGCAGGGTGTTACAAGAGGTGCATAAACATGCCCGATTAGACAGGCCTCCTGAAGTGTTGGTCTTACACGTTGGGGGGAACGATCTAGGGGAAAGGCCTTTCAGAATCCTAATAAAAGACATCAAGCACGACTTGTTGCGGCTATGGGTGTCCTTTCCAGGGATTACGGTGGTTTGGTCAGAGATGGTGGCGAGAAGGAGTTGGCGGAAAGCGCGGTCTGTTGATAGGCTGAATAAGGCGCGGGCAAAGGTTAATAGGGCGATTTCAAAGTTTGTTAGTCGGAATGGGGGTGTTTGTATCCGGCATGTGGAGTTGGAAAGGACGGAAGAGGAATTTTGGTTGGCGGACGGGGTACACTTAAATGCGGTAGGGATCGATTTGTGGGCCCTCGGCCTGCAGGGAGGTATTGAAAGGGCCCTGAGGTTGAGGGGGGTCTCAGGCACTTGAAGGTTATCAAGGTGCCTTCGTTGTGGCGTGTTATTGGTGGGTCCTTGAAGTTGGTTTAAAATTGTTCGGGGAATCCATACGGGTGTGGATCCCCTCATTGGCACAATTGCTGGTCACCTGGTGATTTGGAGGGGAATCCCGACGGGGATATCGGGGCCCCTGTGGGTGTGTTGGGGTTAACGAAGGATTAACCCTTACAGTTTGGTGCGCCTGAGCCAGTGTGGGTAACGGCTGGGAGCAAGTTGGTTTTATGGTTCGGTTTATGGGAATCACCAGGGTTGTAGCTTCAAGGACCTTACCATATTGCAATTTTATTGGTTATGTATTTATGTTAATAAATGGCTGCTATGGCCAGAATTATCCAAAGATATTCGGTGTCTGCGTAGTCATTTTAGATAAGAATGGAAATGGTGGAAGGAGACGGGAGGAAGACCGGAGTCAGCAATTCCAGGGTCATGCTAGTTAACATTTCTTTTAAACTTGAAATTTAGTATTTTAGTACTTGTGATCAGTAGAGCCCCAGGAGTTGGTTCCCAAGTGATCATAGTTTGGAGAGATGATATGTGTTTATGGGATAACCCCGCTGAAAGCATCGAAATGATTTATTAACTTTCCGTGGAGATATTGTATAATGCCTTGTGCAAAAAAAGAAAACTTATAAGTATTCTTAACATATTCTACCAAGTGCAGAAAATGGAAGAACACTTTAATAAATATCAGCAGGAAAAGTAATTGTCATGCTCCATGAAATAACATAGGAAGTGGATTGGTTTCACTACTTGGAAAACGTTCCATATTGTTAACATCTGAAGCCATTCTCTTTGTAGACATCCAAACATTTTACATATGTGGAGTAAACAATTCCTTTGATCCTCGCTCTGCCTATTTAATATACAATATTCCTCTTTTTCCCAGAATTACAATGCAATATTACTGTGATTACAAGAAATCCAGAGCAGTAAATGTCTAGAGGACATGTTTAGATTATTGTGACAACAACCTGTGTCCACATTGTCTTGAAGTTGTATTTGTGATTGTTCTGACTAATGTGATGATGAGTTATGTGTTACAGCCAAAGCATATTGTGAATGTCTGGAGTTGCAAAGGCAACTCTTACAATGTCTTCAGTTCACAGAGGTACTTTCTTTTGACTGGTTTAGTTCAACAGCGCTATCACTCCAGCTACTGTACTGGTTTCTATAACGTCTTCATTGAGGTTATCAGTATTGATACCAGAACAAGAAACCATGAAGCATGAAACACATTTACGGTATTTCCTGGTACTGTTTACCAAAAAAATAAAGGGAATCTGCCAATTGGTTTCTGATAAGTTATCTTAGAACAGGGGCAGAGAGCCTGATTCCAGGGATGTGTAACTAGCTCAGCAGCTTACTGCAGTTTCAATGCAATCAGTGTTTTTTCAGCAGGAAATTATCACTGTAGGACTACAATGCAATCCAAATAATCTGTGTAATTACTCCCCCCAACAGTGATTGGCAGCTTGCTGACACTGCACAAAGGGAGCTGCCAATCAGTGGTGTGGGTGGAGTTATAATCAGCTCAGCATTCTGATAACTCCTACATCTACAGCAGGAAAAAACCGGGATTCCATCAAAACTGCATAAAACAGTCCAGTAAGTGATACATCACTGGACTTAAGCTCTCTGCTGCTACATCATGCTGATCTCAAATGTAATAGCAAATACCTGTTGATGAAATCCTGTTAAAATAAAATATGTAAGAATAAAAAACTATAACAAAAATGCAATGCATGTTTAAAAGTATGTGAATACCTTATTATTCACTTCAGCAACATGTATTGATATAAGAAGAACACAATTTTGGCACACCTTTTAGGTGTGGCATGGTGGCTCAGTGGTTAGCATTGCAGTCTTGCAGCGCTGGGGTCCTGGGTTCAAATCCCACAAAGGACACCATCTGCAAGGAGTTTGTATGTTCTCCCTGTGTTTGCATGGGTTTCGTTCTGGTTCTCCAGTTTCCTCACATACTCACAGGGAACCTAGATTGTGAGCCCCAATGGGGGGGATAGCTTTGCCAATGTATGTAAAGCACTGTGGAATTAACAGCACTATATGAATGAATAAATATTATTATTATATACAGTTAGGTCCAGAAATATTTGGACAGTGACACAATTTTCGCGAGTTGGGCTCTGCATGCCACCACATTGGATTTGAAATGAAACCTCTACAACAGAATTCAAGTGCAGATTGTAACGTTTAATTTGAAGGTTTGAACAAAAATATCTGATAGAAATTGTAGGAATTGTACACATTTCTTTACAAACACTCCACATTTTAGGAGGTCAAAAGTAATTGGACAAATAAACCAAACCCAAACAAAATATTTTTATTTTCAATATTTTGTCGCAAATCCTTTGGAGGCAATCACTGCCTTAAGTCTGGAACCCATGGACATCAACAAACGCTTGGTTTCCTCCTTCTTAATGCTTTGCCAGGCCTTTACAGCCGCAGCCTTCAGGTCTTGCTTGTTTGTGGGTCTTTCCGTCTTAAGTCTGGATTTGAGCAAGTGAAATGCATGCTCAATTGGGTTAAGATCTGGTGATTGACTTGGCCATTGCAGAATGTTCCATTTTTTTGCACTCATGAACTCCTGGGTAGCTTTGGCTGTATGCTTGGGGTCATTGTCCATCTGTACTATGAAGCGCCGTCTGATCAACTTTGCGGCATTTGGCTGAATCTGGGCTGAAAGTATATCCCGGTACACTTTAGAATTCATCCGGCTACTCTTGTCTGCTGTTATGTCATCAATAAACACAAGTGACCGAGTGCCATTGAAAGCCATGCATGCCCATGCCATCACGTTGCCTCCACCATGTTTTACAGAGGATATGGTGTGCCTTGGATCATGTGCCGTTCCCTTTACTTTTTTCTTCCCATCATTCTGGTACAGGTTGATCTTTGTCTCATCTGTCCATAGAATACTTTTCCAGAACTGAGCTGGCTTAATGAGGTGTTTTTCAACAAATTTAACTCTGGCCTGTCTATTTTTGGAATTGATGAATGGTTTGCATCTAGATGTGAACCCTTTGTATTTACTTTCAAGGAGTCTTCTCTTTACTGTTGACTTAGAGACAGATACACCTACTTCACTGAGAATGTTCTGGACTTCAGTTGATGTTGTGAACGGGTTCTTCTTCACCAAAGAAAGTATGCGGCGATCATCCACCACTGTTGTCATCCGTGGACGCCCAGGCCTTTTTGAGTTCCCAAGCTCACCAGTCAATTCCTTTTTTCTCAGAATGTACCCGACTGTTGATTTTGCTACTCCAAGCATGTCTGCTATCTCTCTGATGGATTTTTTCTTTTTTTTCAGCCTCAGGATGTTCTGCTTCACCTCAATTGAGAGTTCCTTAGACCGCATGTTGTCTGGTCACAGCAACAGCTTCCAAATGCAAAACCACACACCTGTAATCAACCCCAGACCTTTTAACTACTTCATTGATTACAGGTTAACGAGGGAGACGCCTTCAGAGTTAATTGCAGCCCTTAGAGTCCCTTGTCCAATTACTTTTGGTCCCTTGAAAAAGAGGAGGCTATGCATTACAGAGCTATGATTCCTAAACCCTTTCTCCGATTTGGATGTGAAAACTCTCATATTGCAGCTGGGAGTGTGCACGTTCAGCCCATATTATATATATAATTGTATTTCTGAACATGTTTTTGTAAACAGCTAAAATAACAAAACTTGTGTCACTGTCCAAATATTTCTGGCCCTGACTGTATTATACCTTTTAGAGCTCAGGATAGGACATAGAGCTTTAAACAGACCTGTTGGGCATTGGTGGTGAACACTATGTAGGTGTAAGCGTGGTTCAAGGTAAGAAAGAAAAAAGAACCAGCACTCACCGTCCCAGAAGCTTGATTTATTGCTATATAAATACAAGGGAATTAAAGAACGAGAGAAAGAGAGTAGTGAATGCAAAAAAATATTTTATTAAATGTGGTGGCAAGATAAAACACCAATGGTTTACAGACAGGAAGGTAGGAATTGAGAAAAGCAACACACGGACTGTACCACTATTACATATATGCACAAAATTCACATCAACAGGGTATTGCACATAGCCCTAAACCAAGTTAAAGTGCATAGAAAGAGAGTATAATGGACACCTGTAACTGCCAAATGTGAAAACCACAGCATGATAAAGAGCAAAATATACTCAAAGTTACATACCAGTCTATATGTGGGACACAAAGGGTCAACAAGCACAAAAGGTCAGCATGGTTGCAGGCCCAGAAAACAAATCCCCAACGTACATTTCACATTGTTTGGTCACAAAACAGCTTCATGAGGTGTCCATTATACTCTCTTTCTATGTACTTTAACTTGGTTTCGGGCTATGTGCAATACCCTGTTGATGTGAATTTTGTGGATTTTTGCAATAGTCTTACAGTCCGTGTGTTGCTTTTCTCAATTCCTACCTTCCTGTCTGTAAACCATTGGTATTTTAACTTGCCACCACATTTAATAAATCATTTTTGCATTCACTACTCTCTTTCTCTTGTTCTTTAATATGCTTTTGGAGTATGCACCATACCCTCCTTCCTGCACACGTGTAGTTTGGGTTTGCTTGTTTTAATCCATATGGATATTATTATTTATAAATGCATGGGAGCTGCTGGGAACAAGAGGACAGCGGTCTTTTTGCGTAGTCCACACGCTTCAATGGGTCCTGTGGTAGACATTACAGCGTGTAGGCCATGCGAAACGGCCGTGGTCCTCTTGTTCCCTACCCTCTCCCTCGTTATATTTACGCCACAATAAATGTAGCTGATGGGACAGTGAGTGCTGCTATTTTTTTTCTTTCTTACCTTGAACATGTATTGATAGAAACACTTAGTTTGAAGCTTACTTTGTAATTTCAGGTAACTTTGCAGAATAAGCTGTTTTGTGTTTATATAAAGATAACATGATTTCTGGCCATTACATGGCTTAAATCCTGAGTTTTCAGATGTTTTCTCCCTTGCAGGCCCTATCTCAAATCTTCATTTTTCTCGCAGCTGGTGGGTATAAACTAGCTCCTATGATGTCTCCTATGCACAGTACACACAGGGATATTCATTTTGGTACTTTTTTCTCTGTAGCACACAGGCAGCAGTGACGGCAGCAGCATGGAAGATGATATACTGCAGTACTGAACTGTGTGGCTGTGAACGAAACAATGAAGTATGTTAGAAGCTGCGGGTTGATCTGCCTGTGTATGAGGGTTCTTTCATTGCCCCAAAAGCTTCTCATTCCTCATCCTCTACCCCTCTCGGTAGACTTCAATATGCTTCAATATTTGCTTTAACCTAGATTTGAGTTGATCTGCATATGTACTGTATATTGGAGTAAGGAGACATATAGTACTGTACAAATCTTTAGACAGGCGTAAAAAAAAGGCTAAGTAAGAATGCTTCAAAAAATAGAAGGGTTAAATGTTTATTCTTATCAAAATGGGCAATGAAAAGAAATATCTAAATCAAATTAATATTTGATATGACCAGTGACCACCCTTTGCCTTCAAACCAGCATCACAACAGCAATTCTTCTAGGTATATATGCACACAGTTTTTGAAGGTACTCAGCAGTGAGATTGTTCCAAACATCATGGAGAACTAACCTCAGATCTTCTCTGGATGTAGGCTTACACCAATCCTTCTGTCCCTTCATGTAATCATGGACAGGTTTGATGATGTTGACATCAGGGTTCTGTGGGGCTATATCATCATCACTTCTAGAATGCCTTGTTCTCCTTTATGCTGATAATAGTTTTCAATGTTACTGGTGGTATGTTTTGGGGTCGTCCTGCTGTAGAATTTATGTGAAGCCAATCGGACACCTCACTGATGGTATGCGATGATCTGTCTATATTTTTCAGCAGTCAAACAAACGACCTAAGCTTTTAGTTTGTCTGGCCAGCATTAGATTTTTTTAGTTTGATCCTTTTCTCTCAGAGTTGAGTAGATCATGGGATAATTATACATTTTGGGTACAATTACAGTAAAACTATAACAGCATATAAAGTTAATACATGACATACAATCAGTGGCAGAACGTGGATCCTAAGATCCAATGTAAAATTAGCAACCAAGCCTTCCACCGACCATTTATTATACTGGTGTCTTCTTATATGGATACAGTTACACAAGCGTCTGAATCGGATAAGTACAATGTGAGAAAATCTCGCATTGCACTCAGACCAATGTTAGTTAATGAGGGAGAGCAGATGGTCAGCTTATTTGTCATCCAGATTTTGGATGAGAGAAAAGTTGCAGAATGCAACGATTGTCAGCGAGAGATGTGTCACTCGCACCCATACAAGTCTATGGGTGCGAAAGAAACATCAGACTGCACTCGGATGACATCTGAATTTAGTGCGATAATCACATCAGCTGATAATGGAGGAGATAGGGAGATTAATCTCTCCCTCTCCTCCCCAGCTGCAGGATAGGGTCACAGTCACATGACTCTCGGCTCACACTGGAGCCGAGGGACATTAGCATATCACTTCTTATGCACTTGCATCCAATGCTATATGTTCCTGTGAATCCAGCCTACAGCAGAGAAGCTTCAGGGCCCTTCACCCACTAGAACTGAAAGGTGACTGCTTTCTTCACTCCTTGATGACCAGGCCTTTACATAAAACCTCTCATTGTAAGTACAGGAGAACTATGTACCGTACTTGTGGCTAGCATTGTACATAGTAGGTAATGATCTTACTGTAGGAACAAAGGATATTTGTCTATACTATATGACTGACTAGCCATCATGTTTCTTTCTTCCTGCAGTTCCCAATGTTCTGTTTCTGTTGGACAGGACAATATGAGTCCAGACAGCCATTATTCCGACACAGCTCGGCTCAGGAAGGGTTTGTGTAGGGTAAGGGCAGTTCATAATTTTATTTATTTTGCTATGTCAAGCTGACAGGATTGCATCCAGATTACACTATTGCCATGTTTCTGTAACCTCATAAGATTGCTTTATAAAAAGCTATTTCAGTCATACAAAGTCCTTTTGAATCGAATAGTCATATTTTTGGATTGGAAACAATACACATTAACTGTTGTCAGAGCTGTAAATCATAGAACGTTCACCTTTTTTATTGCTGTCGAGTAGGAGTGTCTGAAATCGGACAAATGTTGCTAGCAAGAATATAAGATGTCAAGTCTGAGAAGTTTAAAGTTATTTTTTGAAAGTCAATGTAAGAATTCTTCCTTTCTCTACTCAATAATTGGTCATTTGCAGTGTCTAGTTTGATCGAACACAAATTCACACTTTTCTTGCAATTTTTTTCGCACTTGGAATTTTTTTGCCATTTTCCAGTACACTACACTGTGTCCAGAATTATTAGGCAAGTTGTATTTTAGAGGATTTTTTTTTATTATTGATCAACTATGTTCTCAATCAATCCAAAAGACTCATAAATATCAAAGCTTAATATTTGTGGAAGTTGGAGTGGGTTTTTTTTTAGATTTGGCTATCTTAGGAGGATATCTGTTTGTGCAGGTAATTATTACTGTGCAGAATTATTAGGCAACTTAATAAAAAATAAATATATTCCCATCTCACTTATTTATTTTCACCAGGTAAACCAATATAACTCCACAAAATTTAGAAATAAACATTTCTGACATGCAAAAACAAAACCCCCAAAAATTAGTGACCAATATAATAATAATAATAAGAAGAAGAATTAGCCACTCTTCTTTATGATGACACTCAACAGCCTACCATCCATAGATTCTGTCAGTTGCTTGATCTTTTTACGATCAACATTGCGTGCAGCAGCCACCACAGCCTCCCAGACACTGCTCCGAGAGGTGTACTGTTTTCCCTCCCTGTAGATCTCACATTTTATGAGGGACCACAGGTTCTCTATGGGGTTCAGATCAGGTGAACAAGGGGGTCATGTCATTATTTTTTCATCTTTTAGACCTTTACTGGCCAGCCACACTGTGGAGTAGTTAAATGCATGTGATGGAGCATTGTCCTGCATGAAAATCATGTTTTTCTTGAACGATACCGACTTCTACCTGTACCACTACTTGAAGAAGTTGTCTTCCAGAAACTGGCAGTAGGTCTGGGAGTTGAGCTTCACTCCATCCTCAACCCAAAAAGGTCTCACAAGTTCATCTTTGATGATAACAGCCCATACCAGTACCCCACCTCTACCGCTGGCGTCTGAGTCAGAGTGGAGCTATCTGCCCTTTACTGATCCGGCCTCTGGCCCATCCATCTGGCGAATCAAGAGTCACTCTCATTTCATCAGTCCATAAAACCTTTGAAAAATCAGTCTTAAGATATTTCTTGGCCCAGTCTTGACATTTTATCTTATGTTTCTTGTTCAAAGGTGGTTGTTTTTCAGCCTTCCCTACCTTGGCCATGTCCCCGAGTATGGCACACCTTGTGCTTTTTGATGCTCCAGTAACATTGTAGCTCTGAAATATGGCCAAACTGGTGGCAAATGGCATCTTGGCAGCTTCACGTTTGATTCTCCTCAATTCATGGGCAGTTATTTTGTGCTTTTTTTGCCCAACATGCTTCTTGCGACCATGTTGGGTATTTACCATGAAATGCTTGATTGTTCGGTGATCACACTTCAAAAGCTTGGAAATTTCAAGACTGCTGCATGCCTCTTCAAGACATCTCACAATTTTGGATTTTTTAGAGTCCGTCAAATCGCTCTTCTGACCCTTTTTGCCAAAGGAAAGGAAGTTGCCTAATAATTAAGCACACCTTATATAGGGTGTTGATGTCATTACACCACACCCCTCCTCATTACAGATATGCACATCATCTGATTTACTTAATTGGTAGTTGGCTCTCAAGCCTATACAGCTTGGAGTAGGACAACATGTATAAAAAGTATCATGTGATCAAAATACTCATTTGCCTAATAATTCTGCACACAGTGTATATAGCAAAACTTACGGTTTCATTAAAAAGTACAACTCGTCTAGCAAAAAACAAGCCCTCATATGGCAAGATTGTTGGAAAAATAAAAGTTATGTCTCTCGGAAGAAGGGGAGAAAAAAATAAAATGAAAAACAGAAAATCATCTGGAGGTGAAGGGATTAAGCATATGTACAGTTTTTGACCATCTATCCCTTAGGCTGTTTTCAAACTTCCGTCTTTTTCCATCAGTCACCGTTCATTTTGTGACTGATGTGACAGATGCGTTGGAGATTGTGGTACAACTGATGGGACGGATCCGTTAAAAAAATGCATCCGTTATAGCAGTTTGCACCTGCTAAAATTATTTATTTATTTATTTTACTGCAAGATATAGACCCGCCCACCAGCAGCTGTGATTGGTTGCAGTGAGACAGCTGTCACTCAGCATGGGGGCTCTCTAACTGCAACCAATCATAGGTGCCGATCGGCAGTGAATACAAAATGGAATAATGAGCGGTCAGCATTTTCAAAAGCAGGAGATGCCAGCGGAGCAGTGTGAGGGCTGTGCAGCGCCACGCCACGCCTGTGATCAGTGATCGGTGAGTATGAGAGAGGAGATGAGAGGGAGAGACCGACTGACAGACTCACTGACAGAGAATGAGAGAGAAAGAGACCAACATCGACAGAGATAGAGACCAACCGAGAGACCGACAGACAGAGAGAGATATTTTCTAACCAGAAAGGAATTTACACATCTGAGCATGCTCTGTTGCTAAAAGACGAAACTGTCACCAGAATACATCATTTGACGGATTGGACGGATTCAGGCGCCCATAGGCTTCCATTATAACCAACGACGGACACAGACGGAAACCTACGCACTGTGTTTTTTCGATGCTACAAAAAACGTTACATTCTGCGTTGCTTACGCCCGGTTGTCAGTCATTCCATGACTGATCAGTCGCATAGCGGATGCAACACAGGGCCATCAGTCACAATCTGTCGTTAATACAAGTCTATGGGAAAAAACTGAATCCTGCAAATTATTTTGCAGGATTCAGATGTATCTCTAAGCGACGGATTGTGATTGAAGGAAAAAGACAGAAGTGTGAAAGCAGCCTTAGGCTAGGTTCGCACACTGCGTCTTTTTGACTCTGCGTTTTTGGCCGCCAAAAACGCACAAAAACGCACCTGCGTCGTTTTTGGCTGCGTTTTGCTGCGTTTTTGATCTCTGCGTTTTGCTGCGTTTTTCAAATGCATTGCATGGGCGGAAAACGCAGAAAAACGCAGGAAAGAACTGACATGTCCATTTTTTTTTTTACTCAAAAATGTAGGTAAAAAAACCAGATGTGTGCGGACAGCAAAAATGAAAACTCATAGACTTTGCTGGGGAAGCATAGTCCTGCAGTTTTGAGGCCAAAAACGCACCCGAAAAACGTGCAAAAACGCCGCGAAAAACGCACTGTGCGCACATAGCCTTACCCTTCCTAATTGGAGAATCGACCATGAAAAGATCAGCTGCTGCCTTGTGCTTGTTTTCACCCAATCTTTTGCTGTCTGGTCCAAAATAGCAGGTAAAAACCATAAAAGAAAAATAGGACCTAGTAATTCTGCACACAGAAAAATACAAAAATAAAATACTGAGTAAAAAAAGAAAACTACATGCAAGAAATAAAAACAAATAATATTTATGATGACTAAATGACTTTTAGTATACTATCTTCCCTGCTGCCCTTTCTGACTTTCATGCTGTTTTATTTTACCCTAAAGGTGGTGTCACACACAGCGACGGCGACAACGACGTCGCTGCTACGTCACCATTTTCTGTGACGTAGCAGTGACGTCCCGTCGCTGTCGCTGTGTGTGACAGCCAGCAACGACCTGGCCCCTGCTGTGAGGTCGCCGGTCGTTGCTGAATGTCCTGCTTCATTTTTTGCTCGTCGCTCTCCCGCTGTGAAGCACACATTGCTGTGTGTGACAGCGAGAGAGTGACGAACTGAAGCGAGCAGGGAGCAGGAGCCGGCTTCTGGAAGCATGCGGTAAGCTGTAACCATGGCAAACATCAGGTAACCAAGGGAAGCCTTTTCTTTGTTTACCCGATATTTACTTTAGTTACAGCGTCCGCTGCTCTCACGCTGCCAGTGCCGGCTCCCTGCTCTCTGTACACAGCCAGAGTACACATCGGGAAATAAGCAAAGGTTTGCTTATTAACCCGATGTGTACTGTGGCTATGAGTCCAGGGAGCCAGCGCTAAGCGGTGTGCGTTTGTAACCAAGGTTAATATCGGGTAACCAGAGAAGCACTTTGGTTGGTTACCCGATATTACCTTAGTTACCAAGCGCAGCATCGCTTCCACAGCGACACGTGTCATTATGATCGCTGCTGCGTCTGCTGTGTTTGACAGCTAAGCAGCGATCATAACAGCGACTTACAAGGTCACTGTTGCATCACAGAAAATGGTGGCGTAACAGCGACATCGTTGTCGCTGTCGCTATGTGTGAACCCAGCTTAAGATTGCAGCTGCATCCCCCTCCTTTTACAGTTCCAATATTTACTGCATCAAATAATTTGGAGATCGCTATAAATGTATATAAAACTTGCTGGCAATGGTCAGGTAGCTACAGTCTTCTGGAGTTTGACAAAGATGAAATTTTCCCGAAAAGATTTACTTTTGCAGAACTAAATACAAATCAGTATTATCTACTAATTTTCTGGGTCTTAAATCATGTCAATAGATTCTACAATCCAAATTATAGATTTCCTGAACACAATTTTGGCAATACCGTATATTTCGGATCACAAGATGCACTTTTTTCCCACAAATGATGGGGGAAAGTGGGGGGTGCGTCTAATGGTTTGAATGTAGGGCATGGCTGCGGGGAAGGAGGGTGCTGCGGTGGAACGGGTCATCGGGGGCACGAGCAGGCTGCAGCAGCACCTGCCGTGACCATGTGGGCCCGCTCATTACATATACACGCCCATCCTCCCGCCCATCTCTCAGCGCTGAAGCTGGCACTGACAGGTGGGCGGGGTGATGGGCGGGGACGTGCGCATAATTAACAGCCGGCCGTGATCACCCCTGGCAACTACAGCCTGGAGTGATCATGTGCGGCTGTATTCACTGCCCCCAGCGCATCATCATTAGCGCGGGTGCAGTGAATCAATGTAGTCACCGTTCCCCTGCAGCATCGCGATGTCCTCCAGTCTGCCGGCTGGTGCTCACAGCGATGACGTCATCGCTGTGCACTCGTGTGTTCCCACAGCCGCGCCAGCAGACTGGAGGACATTGCGGTGCTGCAGGGAACATGGCTGGCTCAACACAGCGCTGCCGGCAGACAGGAGGAGGAGCGACACTGCGTGGAACGAGGAAAGGTGAGTGTAAACGTTTATTTATTTTTTGTGTGTGCCGCAGGATGGGGGTATATCTGCAGGATGATGGGGGTATATGAGCAGGATAATGGGGGTATATGAACAGGATGATGGGGGTATATGAGCAGGATGATGGGGGTATATGAGCAGGAGGATGGGGGTATATGAGCAGGATGATGGGGGTATATGAGCAGGATGATGGGGGTATATGAGCAGGATGATGGCGTATATGAGCAGGATGATGGCGTATATAGCAGGATGATGGCATATATAGCAGGATGGGAGCACATACCAGGATGGCAGTATATAGCAAGATGGGGCTATACCAGGATGAGGGGCATAAATATATACACAAGGCAGGAGGATCATTACCAGGATGGGGTACATTAGTAGAGAATTTGGGGATATTACCCCCATAATAGTGTCAGAAGCAGATCCTTGCCCCATAACAGTGTGTCATGACCACATTTTTTGTTTAACATTTTATTTTCCTATTTTCCTTCTCTAAAACCAGGGTGCGTCTTATGGTCCGGTGCGTCATATAGTCCAAAAAATACGGTACTTGTTTACAATTTCCAATTATTGTGTGGGACAATAAAACCATCTGTGCCTCCAGAATCTATTTTGTACTTATTTTAGGGGAGTAGATACTGAAGCACCTATTACATTATTAGGCACAGTAGCTGGGGAAAGTGCTATAAAACGAGAGAGTCAAAACTGGTCAGAAAGAGATCCTGAAGAGATAAGTTGTAGAAGAAATCCTCATGGAATACTGGGAAAGATGGAGAAGAAATGAGAATAATCCAATTAGAAAAGACATTATTTACCACATACAGTGGCATGTAAAATCCAATTAGAAAAGACATTATTTACCACATACAGTGGCATGTAAAAGATTTGACATGTATGGTCAAAATTTCTGTTATTGTTAACAGTTAAGCAACTTGAAGATAAACTGATCTCTAAAGGACATAAAGTTAAAGAGGACACATTTTCTTTGTAATTTAAGCCAGCTTTACACCTTACAATTAGGTGTGCGATCTCGTATGCGATGTGACACGCCCAGGTCGCATATGCGATTTAATGAGATTGCACGTAGGTCGTTCATTTGCTGTCACCCGTGCGTTAGTAGTCTATGTTAAATTGATCAATTTTGTGTGCGATCCTTTAGATCACGTGTTCTGTGACGTATGCATTGGGCACCATTTTTATTTTTTATTTATTGACTTGCCAAGCGTGTGTAATGTGTAGGGATGCGTTTTTACTATGTCATCTGCCATTCAGCTCTGCTACATGGCTGCTAACAGCAGACACAGACAGCCATGTAGCAGAGCTGAATGGCAGATGACAGCAGACACAGAAAGAGCTGCACAATCAGAATGAACTTGGGTTAACTTCACCCGACTTCATTGTCATGCTGCGGCTCTGTCTGTGTCGCGTCCTGATTAGCGGTCACCTGTGAAGGGCTCACCGGTGACCGCTAATCTCCTGAGTAACTGAATTGAGCAGCCCTCTCTCATATGCTCACCGATCCCCGATCCCTGGCGCGACGCTGCACGGCATTCACACTGCTCCGGCGGCTTTTACTATTTTGAAAAAGCCGGCCGCTCATTAAACAATCTCGTATTCCCTGCTTTCCCCGCCCACCGGCGCCTATGATTGGTTGCAGTGAGACACGCCCCCACGCTAAGTGACAGGTGTCTCACTGCACCCAATCACAGCAGCCGGTGGGCGTGTCTATACTGTGCAGTGAAATAAATAATTAAATAATTAAAAAAACGGCGTGCGGTCCCCTCAAATTTTAAAACCAGCCAGATAAAGCCATACGGCTGAAGGCTGGTATTCTCAGGATGGGGAGCTCTACGTTATGGGGAGCCCCCCAGCCTACCAATATCAGCCAGCAGCTTCCCAAAATTGCCGCATACATTAGATGCGACAGTTCTGGGACTGTACCCGGCTCTTCACGATTTGCCCTGGTGCGTTGGCAAATCGGGGTAATAAGGAGTTAATGGCAGCCCATAGCTGCCACTAAATCCTAGATTAATCATGTCAGGCGTCTCCCCGAGATACCTTCCATAATTAATCTGTAAGTGACAGTAAATAAACACACACACCCGAAAAAATCCTTTATTAGAAAAAAAAAACACTAACATATACCCTTGTTCACCACTTTAATAAAAAGTAAATCCTGGATGGTCCAGCGTCGCTTCCAGCTCTGCTGCATGGAGGTGACCGGAGCTGCAGAAGACACAGCCGCTCCTGTCAGCTCCACGCAGCAACTGAAGATAGCCGCGCGATCAGCTGAGCTGTCACTGAGGTTACCCGCGGCCACCGCTGTATCCAGTGACAGCGGGTAACCTCAGTGACAGCTCAGCTGATTGCGCTATTCCCTTCATTAGCTGCGTGGAGCTGACAGGAGCGGCGGTGTATTCTGCAGCTCCGGTCACCTTCATGCAGCAGAGCTGGAAGCGACGCTGGAGGTCCGTGGATTCCGCTGAACATGGAGGGCTTTTTCGGGCTTATTAAAGTGGTGAACCAGGGTATATGTTTGTGTTTTTTATTTCTAATAAAGGATTGTTCGGGTGTGTGTGTGTTTATTTACTGTCACTTACAGATTAATCATGGAAGGTATCTCGGGGAGACGCCTGACATGATTAATCTAGGAGTTATTGGCAGCTATGGGCTGCCAATAACTCCTTATTACCCTGATTTGCCAAAGCACCAGGGCAAATCGGGAAGAGCCGGGTACAGTCCCAGAACTGTCGCATCTAATGTATGCGGAAATTTTGGGCGGCTGCTGGCTGATATTGTTATTATTAATATTAAGGAATAACGTTTGGAACTCCATTCTATGTCTGAACTGGGTGCAAAAAACCTAAAAAAACATCACTATGGGGAGATAAGGTATGCACACCAGTGACTATGGAAGAGGAATACATGCAATAGCAGAAACTCCTGTGTGAATACTGACATGAAAAATTCAATAGCTATGTGTAAGAATGAAATGTGAAAAATGGAACCTGCATTACTGCCATGAATATATGAACAAAGAGAAATTTAGCTACTGAATTGATCAATGCAATAGAGCCCCAACACTACGCCAAAGTATTTCTCTACGTTGGGGTCCCTAGCTTGTGTGTGTCCTCTCATGCAGTTAAAAAACTTACCGTGTATGGGAAGCTGAGACCCAGGCTATATATACGATGTGGATTGGCAATAGGTGTGTATGGGGAGGGTTCACAAACGAAAAACTACTAACATTAAGGAATAACGTTTGGAACTCCATTCTATGTCTGAACTGGGTGCAAAAAAACTAAAAAAACATCACTATGGGGAGATAAGGTATGCACACCAGTGACTATGGAAGAGGAATACATGCAATAGCAGAAACTCCTGTGTGAATACTGACATGAAAAATTCAATAGCTATGTGTAAGAATGAAATGTGAAAAATGGAACCTGCATTACTGCCATGAATATATGAATAAAGAGAAATTTAGCTACTGAATTGATCAATGCAATAGAGCCCCAACACTACGCCAAAGTATTTCTCTACGTTGGGGTCCCTAGCTTGTGTGTGTCCTCTCATGCAGTTAAAAAACTTACCGTGTATGGGAAGCTGAGACCCAGGCTATATATACGATGTGGATTGGCAATAGGTGTGTATGGGGAGGGTTCACAAACGAAAAACTACTAACATTAAGGAATAACGTTTGGAACTCCATTCTATGTCTGAACTGGGTGCAAAAAACCTAAAAAAACATCACTATGGGGAGATAAGGTATGCACACCAGTGACTATGGAAGAGGAATACATGCAATAGCAGAAACTCCTGTGTGAATACTGACATGAAAAATTCAATAGCTATGTGTAAGAATGAAATGTGAAAAATGGAACCTGCATTACTGCCATGAATATATGAATAAAGAGAAATTTAGCTACTGAATTGATCAATGCAATAGAGCCCCAACACTACGCCAAAGTATTTCTCTACGTTGGGGTCCCTAGCTTGTGTGTGTCCTCTCATGCAGTTAAAAAACTTACCGTGTATGGGAAGCTGAGACCCAGGCTATATATACGATGTGGATTGGCAATAGGTGTGTATGGGGAGGGTTCACAAACGAAAAACTACTAACATTAAGGAATAACGTTTGGAACTCCATTCTATGTCTGAACTGGGTGCAAAAAACCTAAAAAAACATCACTATGGGGAGATAAGGTATGCACACCAGTGACTATGGAAGAGGAATACATGCAATAGCAGAAACTCCTGTGTGAATACTGACATGAAAAATTCAATAGCTATGTGTAAGAATGAAATGTGAAAAATGGAACCTGCATTACTGCCATGAATATATGAATAAAGAGAAATTTAGCTACTGAATTGATCAATGCAATAGAGCCCCAACACTACGCCAAAGTATTTCTCTACGTTGGGGTCCCTAGCTTGTGTGTGTCCTCTCATGCAGTTAAAAAACTTACCGTGTATGGGAAGCTGAGACCCAGGCTATATATACGATGTGGATTGGCAATAGGTGTGTATGGGGAGGGTTCACAAACGAAAAACTACTAACATTAAGGAATAACGTTTGGAACTCCATTCTATGTCTGAACTGGGTGCAAAAAACCTAAAAAAACATCACTATGGGGAGATAAGGTATGCACACCAGTGACTATGGAAGAGGAATACATGCAATAGCAGAAACTCCTGTGTGAATACTGACATGAAAAATTCAATAGCTATGTGTAAGAATGAAATGTGAAAAATGGAACCTGCATTACTGCCATGAATATATGAATAAAGAGAAATTTAGCTACTGAATTGATCAATGCAATAGAGCCCCAACACTACGCCAAAGTATTTCTCTACGTTGGGGTCCCTAGCTTGTGTGTGTCCTCTCATGCAGTTAAAAAACTTACCGTGTATGGGAAGCTGAGACCCAGGCTATATATACGATGTGGATTGGCAATAGGTGTGTATGGGGAGGGTTCACAAACGAAAAACTACTAACATTAAGAAATAACGTTTGGAACTCCATTCTATGTCTGAACTGGGTGCAAAAAACCTAAAAAAACATCACTATGGGGAGATAAGGTATGCACACCAGTGACTATGGAAGAGGAATACATGCAATAGCAGAAACTCCTGTGTGAATACTGACATGAAAAATTCAATAGCTATGTGTAAGAATGAAATGTGAAAAATGGAACCTGCATTACTGCCATGAATATATGAATAAAGAGAAATTTAGCTACTGAATTGATCAATGCAATAGAGCCCCAACACTACGCCAAAGTATTTCTCTACGTTGGGGTCCCTAGCTTGTGTGTGTCCTCTCATGCAGTTAAAAAACTTACCGTGTATGGGAAGCTGAGACCCAGGCTATATATACGATGTGGATTGGCAATAGGTGTGTATGGGGAGGGTTCACAAACGAAAAACTACTAACATTAAGGAATAACGTTTGGAACTCCATTCTATGTCTGAACTGGGTGCAAAAAACCTAAAAAAACATCACTATGGGGAGATAAGGTATGCACACCAGTGACTATGGAAGAGGAATACATGCAATAGCAGAAACTCCTGTGTGAATACTGACATGAAAAATTCAATAGCTATGTGTAAGAATGAAATGTGAAAAATGGAACCTGCATTACTGCCATGAATATATGAATAAAGAGAAATTTAGCTACTGAATTGATCAATGCAATAGAGCCCCAACACTACGCCAAAGTATTTCTCTACGTTGGGGTCCCTAGCTTGTGTGTGTCCTCTCATGCAGTTAAAAAACTTACCGTGTATGGGAAGCTGAGACCCAGGCTATATATACGATGTGGATTGGCAATAGGTGTGTATGTGGAGGGTTCACAAACGAAAAACTACTAACATTAAGGAATAACGTTTGGAACTCCATTCTATGTCTGAACTGGGTGCAAAAAACCTAAAAAAACATCACTATGGGGAGATAAGGTATGCACACCAGTGACTATGGAAGAGGAATACATGCAATAGCAGAAACTCCTGTGTGAATACTGACATGAAAAATTCAATAGCTATGTGTAAGAATGAAATGTGAAAAATGGAACCTGCATTACTGCCATGAATATATGAATAAAGAGAAATTTAGCTACTGAATTGATCAATGCAATAGAGCCCCAACACTACGCCAAAGTATTTCTCTACGTTGGGGTCCCTAGCTTGTGTGTGTCCTCTCATGCAGTTAAAAAACTTACCGTGTATGGGAAGCTGAGACCCAGGCTATATATACGATGTGGATTGGCAATAGGTGTGTATGGGGAGGGTTCACAAACGAAAAACTACTAACATTAAGGAATAACGTTTGGAACTCCATTCTATGTCTGAACTGGGTGCAAAAAACCTATAAAAATATCACTATGGGGAGATAAGGTATGCACACCAGTGACTATGGAAGAGGAATACATGCAATAGCAGAAACTCCTGTGTGAATACTGACATGAAAAATTCAATAGCTATGTGTAAGAATGAAATGTGAAAAATGGAACCTGCATTACTGCCATGTAGTGTTGGGGCTCTATTGCATTGATCAATTCAGTAGCTAAATTTCTCTTTATTCATACATTCATGGCAGTAATATAGCCTGGGTCTCAGCTTCCCATACACGGTAAGTTTTTTAACTGCATGAGAGGACACACACAAGCTAGGGACCCCAACGTAGAGAAATACTTTGGCGTAGTGTTGGGGCTCTATTGCATTGATCAATTCAGTAGCTAAATTTCTCTTTATTCATATATTCATGGCAGTAATGCAGGTTCCATTTTTCACATTTCATTCTTACACATAGCTATTGAATTTTTCATGTCAGTATTCACACAGGAGTTTCTGCTATTGCATGTATTCCTCTTCCATAGTCACTGGTGTGCATACCTTATCTCCCCATAGTGATGTTTTTTTAGGTTTTTTGCACCCAGTTCAGACATAGAATGGAGTTCCAAACGTTATTCCTTAATGTTAGTAGTTTTTCGTTTGTGAACCCTCCCCATACACACCTATTGCCAATCCACATCGTATATATAGCCTGGGTCTCAGCTTCCCATACACGGTAAGTTTTTTAACTGCATGAGAGGACACACACAAGCTAGGGACCCCAACGTAGAGAAATACTTTGGCGTAGTGTTGGGGCTCTATTGCATTGATCAATTCAGTAGCTAAATTTCTCTTTATTCATATATTCATGGCAGTAATGCAGGTTCCATTTTTCACATTTCATTCTTACACATAGCTATTGAATTTTTCATGTCAGTATTCACACAGGAGTTTCTGCTATTGCATGTATTCCTCTTCCATAGTCACTGGTGTGCATACCTTATCTCCCCATAGTGATGTTTTTTTAGGTTTTTTGCACCCAGTTCAGACATAGAATGGAGTTCCAAACGTTATTCCTTAATGTTAGTAGTTTTTCGTTTGTGAACCCTCCCCATACACACCTATTGCCAATCCACATCGTATATATAGCCTGGGTCTCAGCTTCCCATACACGGTAAGTTTTTTAACTGCATGAGAGGACACACACAAGCTAGGGACCCCAACGTAGAGAAATACTTTGGCGTAGTGTTGGGGCTCTATTGCATTGATCAATTCAGTAGCTAAATTTCTCTTTATTCATATATTCATGGCAGTAATGCAGGTTCCATTTTTCACATTTCATTCTTACACATAGCTATTGAATTTTTCATGTCAGTATTCACACAGGAGTTTCTGCTATTGCATGTATTCCTCTTCCATAGTCACTGGTGTGCATACCTTATCTCCCCATAGTGATGTTTTTTTAGTTTTTTTGCACCCAGTTCAGACATAGAATGGAGTTCCAAACGTTATTCCTTAATGTTAGTAGTTTTTCGTTTGTGAACCCTCCCCATACACACCTATTGCCAATCCACATCGTATATATAGCCTGGGTCTCAGCTTCCCATACACGGTAAGTTTTTTAACTGCATGAGAGGACACACACAAGCTAGGGACCCCAACGTAGAGAAATACTTTGGCGTAGTGTTGGGGCCCTATTGCATTGATCAATTCAGTAGCTAAATTTCTCTTTATTCATATATTCATGGCAGTAATGCAGGTTCCATTTTTCACATTTCATTCTTACACATAGCTATTGAATTTTTCATGTCAGTATTCACACAGGAGTTTCTGCTATTGCATGTATTCCTCTTCCATAGTCACTGGTGTGCATACCTTATCTCCCCATAGTGATGTTTTTTTAGGTTTTTTGCACCCAGTTCAGACATAGAATGGAGTTCCAAACGTTATTCCTTAATGTTAGTAGTTTTTCGTTTGTGAACCCTCCCCATACACACCTATTGCCAATCCACATCGTATATATAGCCTGGGTCTCAGCTTCCCATACACGGTAAGTTTTTTAACTGCATGAGAGGACACACACAAGCTAGGGACCCCAACGTAGAGAAATACTTTGGCGTAGTGTTGGGGCTCTATTGCATTGATCAATTCAGTAGCTAAATTTCTCTTTATTCATATATTCATGGCAGTAATGCAGGTTCCATTTTTCACATTTCATTCTTACACATAGCTATTGAATTTTTCATGTCAGTATTCACACAGGAGTTTCTGCTATTGCATGTATTCCTCTTCCATAGTCACTGGTGTGCATACCTTATCTCCCCATAGTGATGTTTTTTTAGGTTTTTTGCACCCAGTTCAGACATAGAATGGAGTTCCAAACGTTATTCCTTAATGTTAGTAGTTTTTCGTTTGTGAACCCTCCCCATACACACCTATTGCCAATCCACATCGTATATATAGCCTGGGTCTCAGCTTCCCATACACGGTAAGTTTTTTAACTGCATGAGAGGACACACACAAGCTAGGGACCCCAACGTAGAGAAATACTTTGGCGTAGTGTTGGGGCTCTATTGCATTGATCAATTCAGTAGCTAAATTTCTCTTTATTCATATATTCATGGCAGTAATGCAGGTTCCATTTTTCACATTTCATTCTTACACATAGCTATTGAATTTTTCATGTCAGTATTCACACAGGAGTTTCTGCTATTGCATGTATTCCTCTTCCATAGTCACTGGTGTGCATACCTTATCTCCCCATAGTGATGTTTTTTTAGGTTTTTTGCACCCAGTTCAGACATAGAATGGAGTTCCAAACGTTATTCCTTAATGTTAGTAGTTTTTCGTTTGTGAACCCTCCCCATACACACCTATTGCCAATCCACATCGTATATATAGCCTGGGTCTCAGCTTCCCATACACGGTAAGTTTTTTAACTGCATGAGAGGACACACACAAGCTAGGGACCCCAACGTAGAGAAATACTTTGGCGTAGTGTTGGGGCTCTATTGCATTGATCAATTCAGTAGCTAAATTTCTCTTTATTCATATATTCATGGCAGTAATGCAGGTTCCATTTTTCACATTTCATTCTTACACATAGCTATTGAATTTTTCATGTCAGTATTCACACAGGAGTTTCTGCTATTGCATGTATTCCTCTTCCATAGTCACTGGTGTGCATACCTTATCTCCCCATAGTGATGTTTTTTTAGGTTTTTTGCACCCAGTTCAGACATAGAATGGAGTTCCAAACGTTATTCCTTAATGTTAGTAGTTTTTCGTTTGTGAACCCTCCCCATACACACCTATTGCCAATCCACATCGTATATATAGCCTGGGTCTCAGCTTCCCATACACGGTAAGTTTTTTAACTGCATGAGAGGACACACACAAGCTAGGGACCCCAACGTAGAGAAATACTTTGGCGTAGTGTTGGGGCTCTATTGCATTGATCAATTCAGTAGCTAAATTTCTCTTTATTCATATATTCATGGCAGTAATGCAGGTTCCATTTTTCACATTTCATTCTTACACATAGCTATTGAATTTTTCATGTCAGTATTCACACAGGAGTTTCTGCTATTGCATGTATTCCTCTTCCATAGTCACTGGTGTGCATACCTTATCTCCCCATAGTGATGTTTTTTTTAGGTTTTTTGCACCCAGTTCAGACATAGAATGGAGTTCCAAACGTTATTCCTTAATGTTAGTAGTTTTTCGTTTGTGAACCCTCCCCATACACACCTATTGCCAATCCACATCGTATATATAGCCTGGGTCTCAGCTTCCCATACACGGTAAGTTTTTTAACTGCATGAGAGGACACACACAAGCTAGGGACCCCAACGTAGAGAAATACTTTGGCGTAGTGTTGGGGCTCTATTGCATTGATCAATTCAGTAGCTAAATTTCTCTTTATTCATATATTCATGGCAGTAATGCAGGTTCCATTTTTCACATTTCATTCTTACACATAGCTATTGAATTTTTCATGTCAGTATTCACACAGGAGTTTCTGCTATTGCATGTATTCCTCTTCCATAGTCACTGGTGTGCATACCTTATCTCCCCATAGTGATGTTTTTTTTAGGTTTTTTGCACCCAGTTCAGACATAGAATGGAGTTCCAAACGTTATTCCTTAATGTTAGTAGTTTTTCGTTTGTGAACCCTCCCCATACACACCTATTGCCAATCCACATCGTATATATAGCCTGGGTCTCAGCTTCCCATACACGGTAAGTTTTTTAACTGCATGAGAGGACACACACAAGCTAGGGACCCCAACGTAGAGAAATACTTTGGCGTAGTGTTGGGGCTCTATTGCATTGATCAATTCAGTAGCTAAATTTCTCTTTATTCATATATTCATGGCAGTAATGCAGGTTCCATTTTTCACATTTCATTCTTACACATAGCTATTGAATTTTTCATGTCAGTATTCACACAGGAGTTTCTGCTATTGCATGTATTCCTCTTCCATAGTCACTGGTGTGCATACCTTATCTCCCCATAGTGATGTTTTTTTAGGTTTTTTGCACCCAGTTCAGACATAGAATGGAGTTCCAAACGTTATTCCTTAATGTTAGTAGTTTTTCGTTTGTGAACCCTCCCCATACACACCTATTGCCAATCCACATCGTATATATAGCCTGGGTCTCAGCTTCCCATACACGGTAAGTTTTTTAACTGCATGAGAGGACACACACAAGCTAGGGACCCCAACGTAGAGAAATACTTTGGCGTAGTGTTGGGGCTCTATTGCATTGATCAATTCAGTAGCTAAATTTCTCTTTATTCATATATTCATGGCAGTAATGCAGGTTCCATTTTTCACATTTCATTCTTACACATAGCTATTGAATTTTTCATGTCAGTATTCACACAGGAGTTTCTGCTATTGCATGTTTTCCTCTTCCATAGTCACTGGTGTGCATACCTTATCTCCCCATAGTGATGTTTTTTTAGGTTTTTTGCACCCAGTTCAGACATAGAATGGAGTTCCAAACGTTATTCCTTAATGTTAGTAGTTTTTCGTTTGTGAACCCTCCCCATACACACCTATTGCCAATCCACATCGTATATATAGCCTGGGTCTCAGCTTCCCATACACGGTAAGTTTTTTAACTGCATGAGAGGACACACACAAGCTAGGGACCCCAACGTAGAGAAATACTTTGGCGTAGTGTTGGGGCTCTATTGCATTGATCAATTCAGTAGCTAAATTTCTCTTTATTCATATATTCATGGCAGTAATGCAGGTTCCATTTTTCACATTTCATTCTTACACATAGCTATTGAATTTTTCATGTCAGTATTCACACAGGAGTTTCTGCTATTGCATGTATTCCTCTTCCATAGTCACTGGTGTGCATACCTTATCTCCCCACAGGCTGATATTGTTAGGCTGGGGGGCTCCCCATAACGTGGAGCTTCCCATCCTGAGAATACCAGATTGTTTAATGGGCGGCCGGCTTTTTCAAAATAGTAAAAGCCGCCGGATCAGTGTGAATGCCGTGCAGCGCCGCGCCGGTGATCGAGGATCGGTGAGTATGAGAGAGGGGGTAAGAGGGATAGACTGACATGGACAGAGAGAGAGGGACAGAGATAGTGACCGGCTGACAGAGATTAGTGAATGACAGACATTGTGAGGCGCTTCAGAACGCAGCTTTTCAGCTGCGCTCTGAAGCAGACCTTTTTTAAGCTGCGGTGCAGAGCACACACCTGCGCACATAGCATCAGACATCAAAATCGTATGAGGGAGGTCACACATTTCAATTGACTAGGTTCGTACAACAAAACATCCAATGTATGAGGAAGAAACAATGTGTATGCGATCACCGTATTTGCGTTCAATCTTGATTGCACGTAGGTGTCACACGCAAATACGTCACGAACGATGCCGGATGTGCGTCACTTACAACTTGACCCCGACGACGGATTGAAAGATTTATTGAAGCGTGTAAAGCAGGCATTAGGCAAAAACATATATTTTCATCTAGTACATTTTTAAATTAACAAAAAAGAAAAATTGGCTGATTCCAAAGTTTGGGCACCCTCTATGGCTAGTACCTAGTAGCTCCCCTTTGGCAAATATCACAGCTTGTAAACACTTTTTATACCCGTACAAGAGTCTTTCAATTCTTGTTTGAGGAATTTCCATCCATTCTTCCTTGGAAAAGTCTTCCAGTTCTGTGAGATTCTTAAGTCCACTTGCATGCACTGCTCTTTTGAGGTCTAGCTTTAGATTTCAATGATATTCAGATCAGGGGACTGTGAGGGCCATTGTAAAACCTTCAGCTTGTACTTTTTGAGGTCGTCTATTGTGGATTTTGACACGTGTTTAGGATCATTATGCATTTGTAAAAGCCATCCCCTTTTCAACTTCAGCTTTTTAAAAATGGTGTCATGTTGGCATCAAGAATTTGTTGAAATTTCATAAAATCCAATCTTCCCTCTACCCATGATTGTTACTCGTGCCATTGGCTGCAACACAACTCTAAGCATGATTGATCCACCCCCATGCTTAATGGTTGGGATTATGTTCTGTTCCTGAAATTCTGTTTCCTTATTTCTCCACATATACCTTTGATCATTGTGGCCAAGAGTTCTATTTTATCCTCATCGGTCAACATGACTCGTTTCCAAAATGCTTAAGGCGTCTTTAGATGTTCTTTTGCATACTTCTGGGGCTGGAATTTATGCTGAGGACACAGGAGAGTTTTTCTTCTGATAACTCTTCCATGAAGCCCATATTTGTGCAGGTGTCTCTGAACAGTAGAACTATGTACCAGAACTCCAGAGTCTGATAAATCTTCCTGAAGATCTTTTGCATTCAAGAGGGGGTTCTGCATTGCCACTCTAGAAATCCTACAAGCAGCTCGAACAGAGATTTTGCTTGGTCTTCCAGAACTTATTTTGAGAAATACCCCAATAGCAACATGTATTACCATGTAAAGTAAAATTCATATGTGTAAAATACCTAGGCAAAAAAGCAGCATGTCATTATGTACATATATAATGTGTGCAAAAGCAGAAGATGACAAAGCACTACTGGCACACATAATGCACTAAGCGGCAAAATACAAAAAAAGAAGTAAAGTACTTCTCTTTAATAAGGTCCTAATGCATGTCCTCAATGCATTTTATCCCCAAGGGATGCCAGTTCATCAGGAGGCTGGGTGGGGAGTGGACTGGCGGAGCCTGTGGCTAAAATGGATAGTGACTGCAGCACTCCAAATATTATAATGACCCCCACATAGCGATCCAAATTGGCCTCAACAGAACCCTCCAAGTAGTTTAAGTGCCTCAACAAATCTACAAAGCCCTTCAAATAGTATAATGGCCTCAACATAGTCTTCTAAATATTATAATGGCCTCACATAGCCTTCCATATAGTATATTGGGCCCCCCATATTCCTCCGCATAGTATAATGCACCCCCATAGTCCTCCATATAGTATAATGTACCTCCGTAGTTCTTCATATTGTATAATGCACACACCATAGTCCTTTGGCAACCAATGTACTTGAAAAAAACAATAATCACCTCGTCTCGGTCCCCCGCTGCTCTTGTGACTGTGCGACAGTTCTGCAGCTCTGCATATGACATCATCATACCAGCTGCACTGAGACATTGGAGTGCAGACAAAGCAGGAGGATGAGGAATGAGGGAGGAGGGAGCGCAGTATGTGTAAGCCAAAATCAGGAGTGGAACAATCAGAGAAAAAATACACAGTAATAGGGCACCACTTCTATATTTTCCCTCTACTCCTGATTTTGGCTTACAAAACCTGATTTAAAGTCCTGACCAAATACTGAATGTGTGAACATGGCCCTACAGTTGAAAGTGTGATGACAGGTGGGAGGGCACATGGGCAGGGGGGCCACTCCACTCATGAGCCCCACTCCACTCATGGGCCCCATAGTGACTGCATTGTCTGCCACCATTGTCAGTTCGCCATTGTTGATAATGCTGATCAATCATTTTTTTTCTATTAAATTTTCCTTCAACTCAAAGGCTTCATAAATGTATCTACAAGATATTAACTGAAGATTCTCACTACTCAATGAGCATGACCAGCTGGAAACGTCTGAGTAAATGAGAGGTGCAAGAGTATATGTTGTAGACGATGCAAGTATCAGACAATCCTGGCACTTGGGAATCTATCCTTGGATATGCACTCATGCTTGGATGATATGTCTGAAGATTTTACACACACCTGCCTTAAATTACATTTCTGCAGTACACAGTTTATATAAGAATTATAAAGTAATTCTGTTGTTCTCTGTGTGAATGCCAGATCTTTGACAGAAGAGAAACGACACTTTTTTATATTAAATACCCCAATTGCAGAGATCTCAAATGCAATGTGGAGCAATTCAGGTCACTTGAACAGGTTCAGGGCAACATGATAAAACATTTTAAGTTACATTAGGTTGTAAATATATTCTGCACATGTGTGGGACTGATAACTATATCACATACAGTATAAATGATTCCGCTTATTATTTAATTAGGCAAAATATGTAAATTACTAATGACATGTATTACAGTTAATATTCAAAGGAAAGAAGTAGAATGGAAACCCAACAGAAAAAAAGTCAATTAGAGATGTCCAATTTACAGGAGTGTAGAGGCGCGGATCAAGCTAAATCAAATGAGCCTGTGAAACATGTGTTACGGGGGGAGTGGCAGATCAAGATAAGGGGATAAATATCCCAATCGCCAGTCGGGGCTTACTGTGCTCCAGATGACAAAGAAGCTGCTGGCAACCCGAAGGTTAGGCAGAGAATACAGAGCTGGGTGGCTCAGTGGAGACCTGAAAACCGGTCACGTGTGTAGGGACACGTCAGACCGGACGACAACTCAGTTAGCACGGTGCCTGACCCTGACCCTAATGTGCTGAGCCACTAATCTTGGCGTGACAGGCACCATTCACCTAACCTTACCTACCGCTTCCAGAACTAGTGGCCGCAAAGAGACTCAGTGCATGGAGGTGTACACAAAGCAATGACATAAGTAGACTGCGCACCGCCATGTTGTCTCCAGCCCCTTTTATAACCTGGGTCTGCCCCAAACCCAGGGTGGACCACAATGGCACCTCCTAGGGCCAATTGTGGAGTGCCACATCATCAGAGATGTCACCAGCAGCCTATCTGGAACCACCACGTCACTGATGACGTCATGGCAGCCACGCCCCAGGTGCCAGGTCATAGGGGAGGGCCTCCGTGGGCCAGTCCGGAGTGGTGATGTCATCAGGACACCTGATGCCCTCTGCCCTATCAGGGCCTGCCAACTCACGGATATGCCCAGTGAGGTCCTTACTGGAAATAGTCTCTGATGTACTAAGTGCCTGAGCATGGTCAGTATCCCGAACAGCAGTCTCAAAAATCAGACTGAGCATGCTCAGTAGGCAGAACACAGGACTTAGACATGGCACGAAGTCCAAGTACCTGTGCAAAGAGGCTTTTCGCAGGAGCATGCTCAGTAGCCTGAACCAAGGACTTAGCCTCAGAAATGGCACTATCAGGCTGAGCATGCTCACTAGGCGAAACACTGGACTTAGGCTCTGGCTCGGGTAAATCGGCACACGCATGCGCACTGGCTGCCTCTCCATGCTTAGACGTGGAGGAGCAAGCAGCCAGCTGGACAACCCAAGGCATGGCCAAAAACGGCGACGACTGGAACCGCAGCAGGCAGCTTGCAGCTACAGCGGCGCCGATTCGTAACAACATTTTTTTCCCTGGAAAATTTGAGTTATTCAATCATAATTATCGTCTTAATTTGTATTTCATAAATCAATAGTAAAAATGAAAATAAGCAACTTTGTAATATATGTTATTAGAGAAATCTACTTCTTTCTCTGGCAGAATTGATCAGTCATTATCACAATTTTCAGTCCTAGAGTAAAATCTGTATTCAGTGAAGACTTTCCCTTTACTGAGATAGGAGATGGAATCTGTTACTAATGAAAACCTATGATGATGGGAGGAGAGAAGAGCTAGAGGCAGGGGAAGGAGCTAGAGGTAGAGGGAGAAGCTAGATGCAGAGGGAGGAGCTAGCGGCAGGGGAGGGAGCTAGAGGTACAGCTGCACCCCTCCGCTTTCTAGCTACTTAGAATCTCATCCATAACAGCTGCCATCTCCTCTCAGTAATGTGAAAGTCTTCACTGAATACAGATTTTACCTCAGAATTGAGAGTTTTGAAAATGACTGATCAATTTTGGCAGAGAAAGAAGAAAATTTGTCTGATAAGATATAATACAAAATTGTTTATTTTCCCATGTAATATTGATTTATGAAATTAAAATTAAAATGACGGTTACTCTTTAACACCTTCACAACTCAGTCTATTTTCATCTTCCTGACCAGGCCAATTTTTATGTTTCTGATCGGTGTCACTTTGTCATGACGGTATCATGATGGAGAGTGGTCCATCCTATTTCTGGTGTCATGAGATCACAGCTCCAGGCCACACACACACTTACACAGAGTAATTCTAATGGCTGTACAGATTCTCCTTGATCCAGTGCTGCTAGGTAAAATGTTTTTTTCTGATCTCCCAGAGTCTGGATTCTAGCTGGGATTAGCTGTTGTCTGATTACCAATTACCTCTGCTATAAAGACTCTTCTCTCAGCCTAGGGAGTTGCCAGTGATAGCTTTTGCTAAGCTTGCCTCTAGCAGGAACCTGTGAACTGTGGACCTGGAAGTCATTTTGGGATCCATTACTGAAGTTTGCTGTTTGAAAGCTGTGTTGTGTTGTTCCCTTCCTCATCTTTTTTTGTTTAGCTTCACTGGACCATTCCACATTACTCCCTCCTGCTGTTTGGAGTGTCTTGTATGATTGCTGTTTCTTTTACCCGTCTGTCTTATTCTCTCAGTGTATTTAACCTAGAGCAGGACTAGCATTCGCCCTGCCTTGCTCACTAGACAGTACTGTGTCCAGGGACAGACAGGGATAGGAATGTGATCATGCACACGGGGTGAAAGAACCTATCTAGGGACCTCAGGAAGCTTAAGGAAAAGTTTCAGAAAGATAAATCCTCTCCATCCTTCCATTGTGACAGTGTATCCCTTCTCCCACCTTGCCTTGTGCCAACCCTGGTGGAGAGTGACAACCAGGAGCTGACCTGCAGTCGTACCTGTGCCTATCATCAAACATCCTCCCCATCAGAGGCTCTGGAGAAGGCTGGATAGGCACTTAGTCATTCCCTTCTCAAGGTGAGTCTGGTTCTCGGAAAAATGGATCTACATCCCTCTTTCCCCACCATCACCATACTGTGACACAATTTATGAGGCAATAACTCTTGAACACTTCAACGGATCGCAGTGATTCTGAGATAGCTGTTTTTTGGGACACGTTGTGCTTTATGTTAGTAGTAAACTTAAGATGATATTTTAAGCATCTGAATATATACCGTATTTTTCGGATTATAAGACGCACTTTTCCTCCCGAAAATTTGGGAGGAAAATGAGGGGTGCGTCTTAAAATCTGAATACAGCTTACCAGGGGGCTGTATATGAGGCAACCGGGTGCGTTCGGGCGGCCAGGTGCCTGTGGCTGCATGCGGGCAGCCGGGTGCCTGTGGCTGCATGTGAGCAGCCGGGTGCCTGTCTGTGGCGGCTACCTCTCTGTCCTGAAGGCCGGCTGCCTCTCTATGCATGCGTGCGTGCGGGCGGCCTGCTGGCTTCCACTTGCTGTGCGGCAGGTGTCCCAGTGTGTCCACGGTCCCAGTTTCAAATGATGGTGTCGGGAGTCATCACATGCACAGATGGAGCCCTTGGATGAGAGCTCCATCTGCGCATGCGCCGCTCCAGGCGTCATCATTTGAATCGGGACCGCGGACAGACTTGGACACTCACTGCACTGGCCTGCTCCACCACTCACCCGCTACCACTGCTGCTGCCGCCACGGACCTTCTGCGCCTGCTGCACAACCTCTGCTTCCTGTGACCATGCTTCACCACCACTGCTGCCCCACTCTGGTAAGACAACACCGGATTACAAGACGAACCCCATTTTTATTTTTTTATCTTTTTTTATCTCTAAATTTGGGGTGCGTCTTATAATCCAGTGCATCTTATAAAATGAAAAATACGGTACATATATATATACAGTATATATACTGTAAATATATATATATATATACAGTTGTACCTCGCTTAACGAGTAACCCACTTAACGAGAATTTCGCTTAGCAAGCAAAGCTTTCTGTAAATTTGTAACCCGCTTTACGAGAAAGCTTTGCTGTACGAGCGAAATCCTCACTGCACACACTTACGATTCCATCCATCCACCGCGCTCTAACCCCCACTTGCAGTCCACACAAACACACAC
Source organism: Anomaloglossus baeobatrachus (assembly GCF_048569485.1). Lineage (NCBI taxonomy): Eukaryota > Metazoa > Chordata > Amphibia > Anura > Aromobatidae > Anomaloglossus > Anomaloglossus baeobatrachus. Next base: position 483,614,121 of record NC_134358.1, read on the forward strand.
ATGTACGCACAAACACACACAAACATACACGCACTCACACACATACAGTATTATGCTCACCTTACCTTCCGTTCCACCGCCGGCCTCATGGTTCTTGTAGTTCCCGAGTACATCGCGGCGAACTACAAGTACCATGAGGCCGGCGGTGGAACGGAAGGTAAGGTGAGCATATAATATCTGTACCTTCCATTTTCATCACCAGCCTCCTGGGTCCTGTAGTGCGCCGAGCCGCTCCGCTCCACTCCAGGCATCGGCATCCATAGTAACGAAGCAGGAACTTCCTGGTTCCTGTCACCGCTTGTCAAAGGCAGCGTGCTGGCCAATCAGAGGCAAGCGGCTCTGCCTTTGACGTCAGCGCTCTGGCAGGAAGTTCCGCCCTCGTCGTTATGGTTCCCTGATACACGGCCCGCACCGGAGAACAGCAAGTCCCAGGAGACCGGCGATGGAACGGAGGAAAGGTGAGGATATAATATGTGCGTGTGTGCATGTGTGTTTGTGTGAGTTTGTGTGTGTTTGTACATGTGTGGAATGATAGAATAGGGGACCAGGATGGGACATTTAACACATTGTGGAACGAATTGTCAGCATTGCAATGATTTCCTATGGGAAATCTTGCTCTGCTGAACGAGTAACTTGATTAACAAGCACAGTCCCAGAACGGATTGTTCTCGTTAAGCAAGGTACCACTGTACAGTCATATGAAAAAGTTTGGGCACCCCTATTAATGTTAACCTTTTTTCTTTATAACAATTTGGGTTTTTGCAACAGCTATTTCAGTTTCATATATCTAATAACTGATGGACTGAGTAATATTTCTGGATTGAAATGAGGTTTATTGTACTAACAGAAAATGTGCAATCAGCATTGAAACAAAATTTGACCGGTGCAAAAGTATAAGCAACCTTATCAATTTCTTGTTTTGAACACTCCTAACTACTTTTTACTGACTTACTAAAGCACTAAATTGATTTTGTAACCTCATTGAGCTTTGAACTTCATAGGTAGGTGTATCCAATCATGAGAAAAGGTATTTAAGGTGGCCACTTGGAAGTTGTTCTCCTATTTGAATCTCCTATAAAGAGTGGCATCATGGGGTCCTCAAAACAACTCTCAAATGATCTGAAAACAAATATTATTCAAAATAGTTGTTCAGTGGAAGGATACAAAAAATTGTCTCAGAGATTTAAACTGTCAGTTTCCACTGTGAGGAACAGAGTAAGGAAATGGAAGAACACAGGTACAGTTCTTGTTAAGCCCAGAAGTGGCAGGCCAAGAAAAATATCACAAAGGCAGAGAAGAAGAATGGTGAGAACAGTCAAGGACAATCCACAGACCACCTCCAAAGACCTGCAGCATCATCTTGCTGCAGATGGTGTCAATGTGCATCGGTCAACAATACAGCACACGTTGCACAAGGAGAAGCTGTATGGGAGAGTGATGCGAAAGAAGCCGTTTCTGCAAGCATGCCAGAAACAGAGTCGCCTGAGGTATGCAAAAGCACATTTGGACAAGCCAGTTACATTTTGGAAGAAGGTCCTGTGGACTGAAGAAACAAAGATTGAGTTTGGTCATACAAAAAGGAGTTATGCATGGAGGCAAAAAAACACAGCATTCCAAGAAAAGCACTTGCTACCCACAGTAAAATTTGGTGGAGGTTCCATCATGCTTTGGGGCTTTGTGGCCAATGCCAACACCGGGAATCTTGTTAAAGTTGAGAGTCGCATGGATTCAACTCAGTATCAGCAGATTCTTGACAATAATGTGCAAGAATCAGTGATGAAGTTGAAGTTACGCAGGGGATGGATATTTCAGCAAGACAATGATCCAAAACACGGCTCCAAATCTACTCAGGCATTCATGCAGAGGAACAATTACAATGTTCTGGCCATCCCAGTCCCCAGACCTGAATATCATTGAACATCTGTGGGATGATTTGAAGCGTGCTGTCCATGCTCGGCGACCATCAAACTTAACTGAACTGGAATTGTTTTGTAAACAGGAATGGTCAAATATACCTTCATCAAGGATCCAGGAACTCATTAAAAGCTACAGGAAGCGACTAGAGGCTGTTATTTTTGCAAAAGCAGGATCTACAAAATATTAATGTCACTTTTATGTTGAGGTGCCCATACTTTTGCACCGGTCAAATTTTGTTTAAATGTGGATTGCACATTTTCTGTTAGTACATTAAACCTCATTTTAATCCAGAAATATTCCTCAGCCCATCAGTTATTAGATATATGAAACTGAAATAGCTGTTGCAAAAACCCAAAATGTTATAAAGAAAAAAGGTTAACATTAATAGGGGTGCCTAAACTTTTTCATCTGACTGTATATATCAAACATTTGCCACAAAATTTGAAAATGTTTCAATTTTCAAACTTTTAATTTTTATATTCTTGTCCTTAAACCAAAAGGTTATGTCACACACAATAATAATCCAATAGAGTTTACCGCAGGCCTACCTTATATACAGTAAGTATTATTTTTTAATCGTTCTGTTTTTTGGGAAAGTTAGAGGGGTTAAAAGTTTATAAGCAATTTCTAATTTTTCCAACAAAATTTAGAAAACAATTACATTTGAAGTGACTTTGAGAGAACTATGACAAAAATACCCAAAGTTGACGCCATTGTAAAAACTGCACCCTTCAATGTGCTAAAAAAAAAATCAATAAGTTTACTAACCCTTTAGGTGCTTCACAGGAATTAAAGCAAGGTTGAAGGAAAAAAAAGAACATTTTATATTTTTCCAGAAAAATGTTGCTTTAGCCCTAAATTTTGATATTTCACAAGGGTAACAGGAGAAAATAAACAATACAAGTTCCTATGCAACGTCTTCTGAAAATGCCAATACCCTATATATGGTGAAAATTAATGTTTGGTCGCACAGCAGGGCTCTGAAGTTTTGACTTTTTGAAAGCACAATCTGCTGGAATTGATAGCGAATGCTAAGGCGTGCTTGGAGAGCCCCTGATGTTCTTAAATAATGGAAACCCCAACAAGTGACCCCATTTTAGAAACTTGACCCCTCAACAAATTTAACTAGATGTGTTTTGAGCATCTTCAGCCCCAGATGCTTCAAAGAATTTTATAATGTTGAGACATGAAAATCACATTTTCCCCATAAAAATGTTAGTTTAGCCCCAAATGTTTTATTTTCACAAGAGTAGCAGAACAAAATTCACTATAAAATTTGCTATGCAACTTCTTCTGAGTACACCAATACCCCAAATGTTGTGGAAAAACTACTATTTGGGTGCACGGTAGGGCTTGATAGGGAATTATCACCATTTGATTTTTGGAATGCAAAATTGCCTGGAATCAATAGCGGATGCCATGATGCATTTGCAGAGACCTTGAGGTTTTTAAACAATGGAAATTCCCCACAAAACATCCCATTTTGGAAACTAGACACCTCAAGGAATTTAGCTAGATGTGTATTGGTATACTACATAAAAGCACAAAGTAACCAAATTAATACAAGACAATTCACCTGACTAACTTATGACTACAAGAAAAAATATGAAAAATCACGAAAAATATATATGATAAAACAATTAAATTGTATTAGCACTTATTAAATATATTTTTCACAAACATAGTAAAATAGTGAGGAGTACATACACCTAAATGCTTCAGGGAAAAACTTATCTGGAATAAGGAATAATAACAGTGATTATACATGTAAAGGTCCTGTTACACGGGACGATATATCGTGCCATCGCAAAAGTGATCGCACCCGCCCCCATCGTTTGAGCATCACGGGCAATTTGTTGCCCATGGCGCACAAAGTCGGTAACACCCGTCACATGTACTTACCTCCCGGACGACGTCGCTGTGGGCAGTGAACATCCTCTTCCTGATGGAGGAGTGACGTTCGGCGTCACAGCGATGTCACACAGCGGCCAGCCAATAGAAGCGGAGGGGCGGAGATGAGCGGGACATAACATCCCACCCACCTCCTTCCTTCCGCATTGCCAGCAGGATGCAGGTAAGCTGTGTTCGTTGTTCCTGGGGTGTCACACATAGCGATATGTGCTGCCTCGGGAACGATGAATAAGGGGTGACGATATTATGAAAATGAACGACGTGTCAACGAGCAATGATAAGGTGAGTATTTTTTTTTCTCGTTCACAGTCGTTCGGGGGTGTCACTCGCTACGATATCTCTAACGATGCCGGATGTGCGTCACAAACTCCGTGACCCCGCCGACATATCGTTAGATATATCGTCCCGTGTAACGGGGCCTTTATAGTATCACAACGTTGTGATGTGGCATATATTAGTATAGTGCATAGTGTACTTGAGGACACGAGTACTGTTATGATGTGCAATGTGTATTGTGACATGTATTATTACCGATAGATTGTATTTTGACAGACAGTGAGGAAAGTTAGAGTTACTGTTTGAGACTAGCCTTGAGTGGAAGGGGCTAAAGTGAAGGGAGAGAGACAGTTTTCTGTTAGAAGTTTAGATGGGACAATGTGTGCAGTAGAAGCAGAGCTAAGGTCTGAATAGTGAACAGAACCTCATGTCATGGATGTCCCTGACTCGAGTAGTGGAGACCAAGACAGATGATAGTGTAATTCTAATCGAAGAGTAAGGAAAATTAACACAAGGACCAAGTGGTCAACCTTGAGACAGGTCAAGGAACAGGACACCTAGCAGTATGGCCCCGAGTTTATAACTGAGAAAAGAAATGGACCAGGATGGAGCAGAAAATGTGTGTCACGTTCTCACTGCCAGCAGAACCAGGAAGGCAGTGAGCATCTGGGGTGTAGGAGTGGACCCACTGGACCACATTGGAGCTCGGACTTACCCTTTAGCAGAGGGAGGGGCTAGACTAAGCGCCTACTGCAAGGCAGAATGACAGGTGCCACTCCCAGGGCAAGCGACCGGGACTGTGGCAGCTGAGCAGACCAGGATGACAGCCAGAAACACAGAGCAGGGACCTGAACAGGAACGAGCAAGGTAAGCACCAGCAGACATCAGGCACGAAACACAAGGAGTAGGACCTCAGGCATGGGTCCTCAGGCATATGTCGTGGACATTGGGTCAGGCTCCAGATATCAGGCAGAAGGCATCAGACACTGGACATCGGGTAAGGCTCCAGACATTAAGTAGAGGTCATCAGACACCGGACATTGTGTACAGCAGGCACGGACCACAACAGGGCAGTGCCGGCACAGATGTAGACCACACCAGAGTGATGTCAGCACAGCAAGTACATCCAGACTTCAGGTTACATAAAACACGACTTTATTCACAGGACACGGAAGGACTTTGTGTACATCCAAAGGCAGTATATCAGGGTACATCACATGGCAGAAACACAAATACAGGGCACAGGATCAGGCTAGAGTCCAGGGGGAATGCCAGTAAACAGATATGCTGCTCCCTAAATCAGGGATATCAACCATCTCAAGGTTACAAGTCGATCTCACAAAATCTTGATGTTCCTTTTTCCATGGTGTGCAACATAATCAAGAAGTTTTCAACTCGTGGCACTGTATCCAATCTCTCTGAATGTGGATGGCAGAGAATAATTGATGAAAGCTTGCAACTCAGGAGAGTATGGATGGTGAATAAGCAGCCCCAATCAACCTCAAAAGAAATTCAAACAGTCCTGCAGGCTCAGAGTGCATAAGTGCCAGTGTGAACTATCCGTTGACATTTGCATGAAGTGAAACACTATCACAGGAGACCCAGGAATAGACACTGCTGATACAGAGACATTAAAAGTTAAGGCGGCGTTACACGCTACGATTTATCTGATGATATGTCGGCGGGGTCACGGATTCCGGATTCCGTGACTCACATCCGGCATCGTTAGCGACGTTGTTGCATGTGTCACCTACGTGCGACTCCGAACGATCGCAAATAGGTTGAAAATCGTTGATCGCTAACACGTCGTTCAGTTTCAAAATATTGGTGGTCGTTTGGAATGCAACAGACATATTGCTACGTTTGACACCCTTCCAACGACGAACAACATTCACACGACCGCCTTGGTCAAACAATTTATCGCTGATCGCTGTTGCGTCATTGGTGAGATGTGTACGTGTGACTGCTAATAAACAACCTATGTGCGATCTTGGCATATCGAAACTATGATCTGGACGTGTCACATTGCTACTGAGATCATCAGATAAATCGTAGCATGTAAAGCGGCCTTTAGACTACAGTTTTCCAAAATGTAGGTGAGAAAGCAAAAATCCTTCTCGAAAAGCATCTTGTGAACAGTTGACATCAAGATAGAGCTTTTTAGGACAGTATATCAATATACTGTTTACCGAAAGCGGAATGGAGCCTACAAAGAAAAAAAACAAAGTACCTACAATAAAATATGGTGGAGGCTCAAACAAGTTTTTAAGTTGTTTTACAGCCTCTCGCACTGGGTGCCTCGATTATGTGCAAAGCATCATTCCCAAAAAATTTTAAGTCAAAACGTAGTGGACAGTTTTTGAAAACTGGGTTTGCATCCTAGATCATGGTCTTGCAGCAGAACAATGACCTCAAGCATACTTCAATAAGCCTCAAGAAATGGATAGAAGCAAAGCGCTGAAGAGTTCGGAAATGGGCAATGAGTCTGGATCTAAATCCCATTGAACACTTGTGGAGAGATCTTAAAATTGCTGTTGGAAGAAAGGACCCTTCAAATATGAGAGACCTGGAGCAGTTTGCAAAAGAAGAGTTGTCCAAACTGCCAGTAGAGAAGTGTAAGAAGCTTGTTGATGGTTATAGGAAGTGATTGATTGCAGCTATTTATTATAGAGCGTGCACAACTAAATACTAAGTTAAGGATGCCAACAATTTTGTCTGGCTTATTTTTGGAATTTTGTGTAAAATTATGTCCAATTTACCTTTTTTTATATTTTTTTTGTGCTGTTCCAACACACACAAAGGAAATAAACATGTGTATAACAAAACATGTAATTGAAATAATTTTCTGGGGGAAATACTTAATTTTCTGGAACAATTTCAATAGGAATGAGATATTTCAAACAGCACCAGTGATACCACTGGCACAAGTAATTCCACAGTAGTACTACCAAGCAAAGGTTGCAATCATCTGCCTTTTTCTCAATCAAGTATATTAGTGGTGTGTCATACAATGTCTGGCTCAAAACTTGCTAAGTGTCAGGACTACATCGTATGCTGTTCACACCGCAGTCAAACACTCCAAATGATGCTGCTTTTGAGTTATACAGACATACAATGGCATTAGCCTACTGTGCTCTTTTTAGTAACTGGGCTTGCAGGAGTTAAGTTCTGCTAGACTATGGATTGCTGCTTGAGTCACATGTTGCAAGAGACCTATCACAATCACCTCTGCTTTTTTAAGATGGTGGAGCCTGTTTTCCCATGCCAATGATAGCTTTATGCTATCCTGGTCCTTGTGCTCTATTATTCTGTTGCTAGTGAACTTCTGTATGCTGTTTGGTGTGTTATGGAAATAGTCTTGGAATCTGATTATTTCCTCCCTTACTTTAATTTCCTCCTGATCATGTATTGTCTATACCTCTGTGAGTGATTGCTGTGAGTTTGAGTTTTGGTTTTACCCCCGTCTGTTTATTTGTGTGGGATTAACCACTCCTTTCCCGGAACTTTCCTGAGTGGAAAGAGGGGGACCACTAGACCAGGGTTGTTCAGGAGCTAGGGTAAGGAAGGCGGCTCAAACATCATCACTTTCAGATGCACCTTTGAGATCAGGGTCAGACAGGGTTATCCTAGCCTGAGAGCCAGTTTTGGCTCCCCTATTCCCAGGTATCCCGTCCCACCCCATGACATAGTGAAGGACTGGAGGAGGTTATGACCTACACAGTCCACACATTTCTCAACTCAGTCATAGCAGTGTGTGTTGTCTCTGACAATGACAAAGTCAGTCAGTGAGTGCTTATCAAAATTGCCCTCTTCTATAGTTATTCATTTCGATTCTGGCTTATCAATTCCATCAATGACATCGCTGTCATCTCTGATTCCTTGTTTCCACTAAGCCACAGCACTCCTAGTGCTAAGGATGTTATTTCCAACAGTTGATGAGTTGGATTGCAATGTCTAGTGTTTAGATTTGGATGAGATGGGTATGGGGATCGAGTATGTTCCTGACTGCATTCAAATTTCTAGTGAGGTAGAAGGATGCGTATGCCACCTGCATTATGCGCCCCTAATTTATTAGGTTACTTTATTGTGCCCCTTCTTTAAAAATGGCAAGTACAACACTAGTCTTAATGAATCAGGTCCTAAATGTCAGTAGGGCTGCATTGAAAAAACTAGAAGAAAAATCGAGACTATGGCATGAAGGGAACAGGAAAATAGAACTTGAGTAATTGAGATTCACTAAATAGTGACAGAAAAAAGATCCCTTGGTTAAAGGGGCATGATTCTAAAGAATAGGGTCTTTATGACAAACCAGTGCCTAACATACTGCAAAAACTGCAATACTATTGAAAAATTGGTGTGAAACTGTGAGGGGTAAGAACATTGTTTTTTGTGAGGTGTGCATTCAAGAACTATACTTCATTTGCATGTAAAAAATAACAAGCATTTTGGCTAAACGAGGCAGTAACCAAAGCACTCTGTGTGCCAGATCTGTCATTGTGATTAGTAAAGTTCTACTGTCTCAATTTATTGTCAGTGATTGACTTTTTTAGCAGGATTTCACACCCCAAACTATTTATATGCACATGTAGCTCTTTCAAAAACAAGTCCAGCAATAAGTTTACATGGCCATTTCATTCCTCTGTTATTGAGTAATCAGCATTTGAACTGATATGCAAATGAGGCTTTAGATCTGAAGCCTTTGTCACTCCAGCTCTATTCTCTGATCATTACAACCTCTTTGTTCTTGACTGATGGCTGCTTTGCCTGAAGTCACACAGCATTGAAGTTGTGAGTCGAACAGGAGGATGTAGCACTAGTCAGGGAATAGACTTGGAGTGACAGAGGCACCAAAAAAACTATTTCCTGTGCTAGACACAACAGGCATCCTTTTGTAATCTTAATATTAAGGCACTTTGTTAAGTAGTAATTACCTGCAAGCACAAAAAAAAAACACTTAGTGAGTCCTACATATATGCAAAATTATGGCAACATCCTTTGCAGTCCCATGATTATACATATTTTAAGCATAAATATGCTTCTTCTTATCATGCAAATTGTTCAATAATCACACTATTTCTTTTTACTCAGTCCAAGTAATGGTGAAAAGTGTACTTTTTTTCCACAAGGCACATTAGGGTTACCAAATGGGAATTGGAAGTTGATGGATTAATTGAGGAAACTTATGGACAGTCTTGAACTCTGGCCAATAATGTAGCTGATGGATTCAAGTACATGAAACAGATGTGGAGTTGGAATCTTACAAAGAATGTACTGCTTGCATGGATAGTTTTTGGACTTATTTGAAGTTACAATCTAGCATGTGATACAGTGAGAAAGTGTTAACTGATTGTGAACTAGAAAAGCATTAAAATATTTTATTTGTGAAGAATTAAGATATCTGAACATAAAAGACAAAGCGTTAGGAATGTAAACAATGTGCCCTTATGCAATCAGCAAAATAGTAATTTGTCAAAGTATCCATAGAATGTGAGTTTCTAAATTATAGGCTCCAAAAAATTGCTCCCATAATATTTCATGTAACCTTATCCAAGGCTAAATTCAAAAAAATATTTTCTGTTTTAGCATAACTTTAATATTTTAAATAGTAGAATTTGAATATTAAAATGAAAAATAATGAGAATAAACAATTTTATATGGTTTAATTGAATGTAGATTTATAGAAAAGATGTTTTCTTACAATGAATGATTATTTTTAAGAAAATAAAATGCTCATAATAACATAACAAAAATATAATGGTTAAATAGTATTCACGCTTTTAATCTATTGTGATTTATGGCAATGTCGCGGGCGGAGGAGGGGACGCCGCGCTCTCCCACTGCTCAGGTCCGGCTGGCACTGCGGCCTGCTGCTGCTGCTCGGTGGCTCGAGCGATGGGCCGGATCCCGGGGACTCTAGCGGCGCTCCTCGCCCGTGAGTGAAAGGGGATTGGGATTTGGGATTGTTTATTGCCCGTGACGCCACCCACGGTCGTGGTGATTTGTTGACACCACCGCTGCTCTGTATGGGGATCCCGGGAGTGGTGGTATGGAGCAGCCAGATGTTAATCCTCCCCTCCGTGGGTAGGGGGTTGGTTGTCCCGGGGCCCAATAATGAGGTGGGTGATGCAGGGCTTGGTGGGGTGCAGGGACGCGGGGGCAGCTCTGTGCCTTGCGGCACTGTGGTACTCACTCAGCCTGAGACGATGACACAGTTCTCGGTAAAACACACGGCTGGAAAGACAGTTCCCACGGACGGCTGCACTTGCTTTCCCCAGTAGGTGACGGTGACGGTCCCTTTTCCCTGCACCTAAGATGATGATGGTTGCGATGGGTTCCCACCGGTAACCCGCTCCCCGGCTTGGATATGGGCCGGAGGAGCCCTACTTTGCCCGCAGGCGCTGCCCCTGAGAAACTGGTGCCCTGGTGGTGGCGGTGTCTCTCTGTTACGGTTGGACTGTTGCCTTCAATCGGGACTTGGTTGTTGGGAGACAGACGTCCCCTTCACTGACGGATTTGGCAAATTATGGCGACTCCTAGCCTTGCCGGGATCCAAAAGGCCCCTGTCCTGGTGCTGACTGTTCTTCGTATACTGCTCCAGACCGCCGGGATACCACCCGTCCGCGGTCCTTCCAGCAACCTCCGAGCAGTCCCCCTGCAGACTATCACCGCCGTCTGCTGACCTTGCTGTCACTGTCCGGGGCACACACCCGGACCAACTTCAGGCTTTACTACCCTCACTTTTCTGTCACTTCAGCTTTTCTCGTTAGCTCCACTACCACTTCACTTGACTCAAGCTCTGCCTGAGCTAAACTGTTCTTTCCACTTCTCCCTCCCAACTCTATCTGCCTGGTTCTCCCGTCTCCAGGGCTGTGAACTCCTCGGTGGGCGGAGCCAACCGCCTGGCCCACCCCCTGGTGTGAACATCAGCCCCTGGAGGAAAGCAACAAGGATTTTGGTAGCCTAGGTGTTCCTAACTGGGGTGTAGGGTGTGGTGGTGTTATGACCTGTGACCCCTGGCTTGCCCAGGACGTCACATTCCCCCTTAGCAAAATGCAGACCGTCCGCGGGCTGCCCGTCCAACACCGGTTTTATTTTCTGAAAAATATATAAAAAAGAATAACACACATACAACTTATGACATCATCCCACATCGGGAGGCTCAGTCCTTAAACGTTGCTAACGGTTTACGGTTATGGTCTCCGCTCTCTCCCACCCAAGCAACCTGGCTCTGATGCTGCCCCTAAAGCCCAGGCAGCACCCCTTGACCCCATTCCTGCACCAAGTCACCCGAGCGGGATCTGTCCTTCCCCTCCAGAGGGTAGCCACCGGTTCCTGTGGTGGCTGGGCCCCAGCCTGCTCTGCTGAGGGCCCTCCCTCCAACCTGCCTCTCCGGAGGCGGCAACTGCGGAAACGGTAACGGTAAAACAACTTATTTACATGCCACTAACGTTTGTGGTTGCCCTGCAAGTTCACGGGCTTGTCCATAAGCAGTTCCTCATGCACATTTTTCAAACGGTCCCTACGGGGACAACGGTGCCTGCTACGGCCGGTTTCCAATGACGGTTGAATCAGGTGAACTTCACGGTTTCATTTTACTTATCATCATTTTTCAACAAACTTTTAAACAAACACACACAGACTTCCTGATCCCCTCTTTAAAGGACGGTCTCCCTGTACCTAAGTGGGGGTCTACCTAGGTTGGGACGGGTGGACCTCCGGGGTCCGGTGTCAGTGGGACTGGGCAGTGGGGTAGAGGGAACAACTGGTTCCTCCTCCCTGTTATCGTGTGGGGCAGGCGGAGGCATAGGGGAGCTGGGCACAGGTTCATCCCTGGGCACTGGCGCTGGTTCTGGCTCACGGTTGACCGCTTCCACCACTTCTTCATCCACAGGTTGTGGGAACAGTATCACTGGAAGAATCACCGCACCGTTCTGTGTAGGCCAGTCTTCTGTGTAGGCCATCACAGTGTGGATCACCTCTTCTGCCTTCTCTGCTGGTGGAGGAACTGGTACTTCAGCCATCGCCCTCAATGCTGGTGGGCACCTTTTCAGATGGTCCCGGGAACCTGTGGCCAAAGTGCCTCCTTGGTCACGACTGATTTGGTAGGCCTTCCCATCTTCCCATCCGGTGGGCTGTATGACGTACGGGTTCTGTTCCCATTGATCATCCAACTTGTGGGTTCTCCTCTTCCGCGTCAGTACGACATCTCCGGGCTGAAAAGGGCCAGCAGACGCCTTTTGATTAAAGCGCTGCTCCTGCAGTTCCCGACTCCGACTTAAGTTCTTCTCGACATATTCTTGAATCTGCTGGTATTGTGCTCTCCGCCGAGTTTCCCATTCAGCTGTCGAAGGGAGTGCTTCTGGGGCCTCCAACCCCATTTCCAGGTCCACCGGCAGGCGGCCGGGGCGAGCCCTCATCAGATTTGCTGGGGTGCACTTTGTTGAGCTGGACGGGATATTGTTGTACATATCGACCAAGTCAGGTAGCTTTTCCGGCCACAGGTTCCGCTCTTCCAGCGGTAACGTCTTGAGGAGTCCTAGGACCAAGTGATTCATCTTCTCACACATGCCGTTGGTCTGGGCATGGTAAGGGGTGGTCCGGATCTTCTTACAGCCGTACAACTGGCAGAACTCGTGGAACACCTCCACTTCAAAAGCCGGACCTTGGTCAGTAAGCACCTTTTCTGGATATCCATGTGGTCGGCAGAAATAAGCCTGGAACGCTCGAGCGGCAGTTCGATTAGTTAGGTCCTTGACGGGGACAACCACCATGAATCTTGAATAGTGGTCTACGATGGTCAACGCGTAGGCTTACCCACTTCAGCTGGGGGTGAGCTTGACATGGTCTAGGGCGACCAGTTCCAGTGGCTGATGGGTGGCGATCGGGTGTAGGGGTGCCCTCTGGCTGGTCTCGTCCTTTCTCCTCAGCGTGCAAGGACCACACTCTTGGCACCAGGCTTCTACCGACTCCCGCATCCCACTCCAGTAGAACCGCTCCCTCAACACCATCTCCAGCTTCTTCCACCCAAAGTGTCCGGCACCATCATGGTATGCCCGCAAAACAGTAGCCACATCAGCTTGGGGAATGACCAACTGGCAGATTTTCTCATGAGTCTTCGGGTTGATCAGCTCACGGTACAGCTTTCCTTGATGTAGGTACAGCCGTTTCCGTTCCTTCCACAAGTGCTGGGCTTCAGCTGGGGCGGCAGGGTCCATCCCAATGGCACCTTGTTCCACCAGGGTCTTGACGAGGTGGACAGCCGGCGCCTGGTTTTGAGCCTCCTGACACTCTTGACTGGGCCGTGGGTCCAGGTCCACCCGTTGTTGGTGTACATGTACCTTCTCAGTTGGTGGCTGGTGAAATGCAGGCAACTCGATCTCCTCAAGGTCGTCATCCTCGCACCCTTCTTCTGACAAATGGAGCATTCGGGAGAGTGCATTAGCATTAATGTTGACACGACCAGCTCGGTACTTGATGGTGAAGTCATAGTTGGCTAGCTGGGCCACCCACCGCTGCTCCAACGCGCCCAACTTGGCCGTGTCCAGGTGAGTCAATGGATTGTTGTCCGTAAAAGCGGTGAATTTTGCTGCCGCCAAATAGTGGCAGAACCGCTCTGTGATAGCCCATACCAATGCCAGGAGCTCGAGCTTGAAGGAGCTGTAGTTCTCAGGGTTCCTTTCAGTTGGCCTAAGCTTCCGGCTAGCATAAGCAATCACTTTCTCCTTCCCATCCTGGACCTGGGACAGGACTGCTCCTAATCCCACATTGCTGGCGTCTGTGTAGAGGATGAACGGGCAGCCATAGTCAGGATATGCTAGAACCTCTTCTCCGGTCAAAGCCGCTTTCAGCTGGCAGAAGGATTCCTCATGCTTTTCTTCCCACACCAGTGGGGCCCCGATGCGTCTACCACCTTTGGTCTGTCACACAAGGAGATCTTGCATGGGGGCAGCCATCTTCGTGTACCCTTTGATAAAGCGCCGGTAGTACCCCACCAGACCCAGAAACTGCCTCACTTCTCTCACTGTGGTTGGTCTCGGCCAGCCTTGGATGGCAGTGATCTTCTCAGGGTCAGGGGCGACCCCTTCTGCACTTACCACGTGCCCTAGGTACTGCACTCTGGGTTTCAGCAGGTGACACTTAGAGGGCTTCAATTTCATCCCGTATTTGGCAAGGGACGCGAACACATCGGCCAGGTGCTCCAGATGGGCTTCATACGTCTGGGAGTACACAATCACATCATCCAAGTACAATAGGACGGTCTCGAAGTTTAGGTGTCCCAGACAGCACTCCATCAGCCGTTGGAAAGTTCCCGGGGCATTGCACAGCCCGAACGGCATACTATTGAATTCACAGAGCCCCATCGGGGTAGTGAAGGCGGTTTTCTCCCGGTCTTCTGGGGCCACGGCCACTTGCCAGTACCCACTGGTTAGGTCAAGGGTAGAGAAGTAATTTGCGGTTCTCAGCGCGGCCAAAGACTCTTCAATTCGGGGCAGTGGGTAGGCATCTTTATGGGTTATCTGATTAATCTTCCGGTAGTCCACACACATCCGCATGGTACCATCCTTCTTCTTGACCAGTACCAACGGGGCGGCCCAGGGACTACAGCTGTCCCGAATAACCCCTGCCTCCTTCATATTCCTCAACATATCTTTGGCACACTGGTAATGTGCAGGGGGAATAGGCCTGTACCTCTCTTTGATGGGGGGGTGTTCACCGGTGGGGATGTGGTGTTGGACCCCTTTGATCTGCCCAAAGTCTAGTGGGTGTTTGCTGAAAACCTGTTCATACTCCCGCACCACCCTGTATACCCCTGCTTTGTAATGTGTAGGGGTATCATCAGTGCCCACGTGTAGCTGTTGGTGCCACTCCTTTACCTCCCCTTGAGGCGGGGAAGTGCTGGTAGTAGGTGGGGAGACTGAGGGAATGGCTTCGTGGATGGTGTGGGGATCCAGGGTGAGCAGCTTGGCAATGGTGGCATACCGGGGAAGCCTGACCTCCTCCTCCCCACAGTTCAGCACCCTCACGAGCACTCTCCCCTTCTTTACGTCCACCACCCCTCGGGCGGCGATTACAGTGGGCCAGTGCTCGGAGGGTATGGGCTCCATCATGGCAGGGTAGTCACGCCCCTGAGGCCCTACTGCTGCCCTACACCAAATCATCATCTCACTCCTAGGGGGCACAATCAACGGAGCAACATCCATCACCCTCACTCCACCAATCTCTCCTCCTGTTGAGTTTACATGCTGGCGGTACATCAAGGCTCGGATCTCACGCTGCACAGCTCTCTGTCGGCTCCCCGCCGCCGTGGTGGCCAGCTGTTGCAGTAGGGCCAACACATCACCCATACAGTGCTCCATCACATTGGTTCCTAGCACTATCTTCGGGTTATGATCACTGGGTTCATTCATGATCACAATCATACCCTGGTGTTGCAGTTCAGCTTGCTCCACTGTCATAGCCACCTGTTTATACCCCACTTGGGTCAATGGGAGTCCATTAGCAGCAATTAGCGTTATACTAGTATCGGGGGGTGCCAGCTCGTCTGTCCCCCAATACCGCTGGTACAATGTGTATGGTATGGTGGTTACCTGTGATCCAGTGTCCAGAAGAGCCATCACCGGTATGCCGTCCACAGCCACGGGGATGATGGGCCGGGCCCCGATATACCGGTCCCGCCAGCCTGGGGGGCCACGGGGTTCTACTCCTGAGGATTGGCCCGGGGCCCCAGGGGTTGCTCGTTTAACGGGTACTGTTGGAAGTAATGCCCAGGCTTATGGCACTTGTAGCAGGTTGAAGGTCTGCTCCGCGGGTTGTTAGCACTTCTCCGCTGCATCCAGGGGACATACTCGGGGCTGTCGGCAAGCTGTATCTGTGCTGGAGGCTGAGATCTGGTCAGAGCGCAGCAAGAATCTTGGCGAGGTCTCCGTCCATGCGACGGACCTGGACGGCCAGTTTTTACATCGTGCTGCTTGGGGCTGTAGGTATTGGAGAAGTTGGTAGAGCAGGGGCCACTACAACGGGGGCCATCTCAATGGGCCACGGGGCTGGCTCCAAGATTTCTGAAGCTGGGGGCTGCAGCGCCTTAATGGCCCGTTCCTTCAACATGGAAAAGTCCACATCAGGGTGTTCTAGGGCCCACAGCCGGAGTTGTTTGCGATCCTCAGGGGATCTCATCCCCTGCATAAATTGCTCTTCTGGCATCTTGTTGCTGTCCGCCTCATTGATAGGATTCACCCGCTTTAGCGTGCGGAGGGCGGTTTGCAGACGTAAAGCATAGTCCCGACTGCTATCCACAGACCGTTGCCGGCACTGGTAAAACTGCATCCTCAGCTCAGCTTCAGTCCGGGTCTCAAAGGCAGTCTGTAGCTTCTCAAAGATGGTGGCTACAGAGAGCCGGTCCCCCTCGGCCCAGGTCTCCGCCTCCTGCTCAGCCGCATCGGTTAACTGGCCCAGCACTACCGCTGCACGTTGCTTATCGGTCAGGGGGTACAGTTCTAGCAATGGGTTAAGCTTTTTCCAGAAGACCTGTAAAGCATCAGGTTTCCCGTCATACTGCGGTAGCCAGGTAGCTCCGGGCGCATAGGGCAAGGAGAACGGCATCACCTGAGCGAGCGCGGGGGCCGCGGCACCTCCCGCCAGCGCGGCCAGGACCTGGGCAGGCCCATTCCCATCCACGGGTGCCACTGCGGCTGCGACCACCGCTCCTCCAGCGGCTCCGTCGGGCGCAGACATCTTGTTTCCGCCCCCCTTAGCCTCTTTCTGGCCCCTCCTCTCTCGGGGCGGGGTTTTGGCCTTCGCGCCTCTACTACTCGAGAAGACGCTCGAGCGGGAACTTTTCGCACCAAAGATGGCGACTTCTGAATTTTTCCGGCCGGATACCTCCGGCGGTCACAAGGCGCACCTCTACCCAACGGCAGAGCGGTAAGATCCTGTTCGTGACGCCAAGTTGTCACGGGCAGAGGAGGGGACGCCGTGCTCTCCCACTGCTCGGGTCCGGCTGGCACTGCGGCCTGCTGCTGCTGCTCGGTGGCTCGAGCGATGGGCTGGATCCCGGGGACTCTAGCGGCGCTCCTCGCCCGTGAGTGAAAGGGGATTGGGATTGTTTATTGTCCGTGACGCCACCCACGGTTGTGGTGATTTGTTGACACCACCGCTGCTCTGTATGGGGATCCCGGGAGTGGTGGTATGGAGCAGCCAGATGTTAATCCTCCCCTCCGTGGGTAGGGGGTTGGTTGTCCTGGGGCCCAATGATGAGGTGGGTGATGCAGGGCTTGGTGGGGTGCAGGGACGCGGGGGCAGCTCTGTGCCTTGCGGCACTGTGGTACTCACTCAGCCTGAGACGATGACACAGTTCTCGGTAAAACACACGGCTGGAAAGACGGTTCCCACGGATGGCTGCACTTGCTTTCCCCAGTAGGTGACGGTGACGGTCCCTTTTCCCTGCACCTAAAATGATGATGGTTACGATGGGTTCCCACCGGTAACCCGCTCCCCGGCTTGGATATGGGCCGGAGGAGCCCTACTTTGCCCGCAGGCGCTGGCCCTGAGAAACTGGTGCCCTGGCGGTGGCGGTGTCTCTCTGTTACGGTTGGACTGTTGCCTTCAATCGGGACTTGGTTGTTGGGAGACAGACGTCCCCTTCACTGACGGATTTGGCAAATTATGGCAACTCCTAGCCTTGCCGGGATCCAAAAGGCCCCTGCCCTGGTGCTGACTGTTCTTCGTATACTGCTCCAGACCGCCGGGTCACCACCCGTCCGTGGTCCTTCCAGCAACCTCCGAGCAGTCCCCCTGCAGACTATCACCGCCGTCTGCTGACCTTGCTGTCACTGTCCGGGGCACACACCCGGACCAACTTCAGGCTTTACTACCCTCACTTTTCTGTCACTTCAGCTTTTCTCGTTAGCTCCACTACCACTTCACTTGACTCAAGCTCTGCCTGAGCTAAACTGTTCTTTCCACTTCTCCCTCCAAACTCTATCTGCCTGGTTCTCCCGCCTCCAGGGCTGTGAACTCCTCGGTGGGTGGAGCCAACTGCCTGGCCCACCCCCTGGTGTGAACATCAGCCCCTGGAGGAAGGCAACAAGGATTTTGGTAGCCTAGGTGTTCCTAACTGGGGTGTAGGGTGTGGTGGTGTTATGACCTGTGACCCCTGGCTTGCCTAGGGCGTCACAGCAATAAGACATTTGGATTTGCCAGTCACATATTTCCTAAATGCTTAAAGGGGTTGTCCTGTTTAAAATGACAAGTCTGTAGTCATTCTAATGCAAGCACTGTATTTTTCATTTTATAAGATGCATCGGATTATAAGATGCACCCCAAATTTAGAGGTGGTAAATAGGAAAAAATAATTTTTAATGTTAAATTGAGGGTCAGTCTTATAATCCTAGTGCATCTTATAATTTCTCAACAGGGGAGAGCGGCGGTGATGGAGCGGCTCAGGAAGCTCACAGGAGGAAGGGTCTGCAAAACTGAGGGCTTGGAGGAGGGGGTGTCACAGCTCAGGAGGGTCAGTGGATGGAGGGTTGGCGGTACTGAGTGCTCGAGGGTGTTGCAGCGGCAGGTGCCATTGATCAGCCGCCAGACTGTGAGCTCCATTAAATTTCCCGCGGTTGACAAGATTGACTTCAGGAAAATGGCCGCGGAAGCAGTGTGTGTGCAGATAGGACTCCTCGGCCATTTTCTTGAAGTCCATGGTGTCAACCACGGGCAATTCAATGGAGCCCGCAGCCTGCTGTCAGATGAATGGTGCCCGCCGCATCGCCAACCCTTTATCCTGTAACCATCCTGAGCCACTACACTGCCGTGTTACCGGCCTCACCTCCGAGCTCTCAGTATTGCCGATCCTGCTTCCTGTGACCCCACTCCACAACCGTCACTCCAGTAACCCATATTTGGATTATAAGACGCATCCCATTTTGCCCCTAGTTTTGGGGGGAAAAAGTGGGTCTTATAATCTGGAAAAACTGTATATTGTGCAAGGCCAGAAGCAGTCTTGTTGGATTCGAGCTGGGAATATGCATATGGCATACTAGCTGTCATGTGACTAAAGGTTCCAGCTCTTTGTGAAGTGCAAACAATGGGAGGATTCTCATGTCTTCAGTCATATAGAATGACTGCAGACATGTCGTATTAGACTGCATAGAACCTTTAAACTACAGAATTTAGAGGATTTTAGGAAAAGGTTGTAAGATATTTGACATCGCAGAGCTGATCAGAGAACTTGACAAGAATTAAAGGAAACAAATGTTAATATACAATTAGAAAATAAAACCATACTATATATATTTTTAATCAATATGGATTTGTAAAAGATATTGCTATTTACCTGCCGATAGGGTTAATCTGGAGGTAAATAGTATATGTAGGTAAATATCACTAGAAAGCTAACTGGCAGCTGTACTGAAAGCATCCCTTTTGGGAGAAACTTAACTTTATTCCTCCCATGAGACGCCAGCTTTCAGTCATACAGGTGTGCCAGCATGACTACAATCACTGCTCACAGCACTATGAGTGGTGGCTGTAACTCCCCCCAGAATTTTGACTATTTGACTAACAGGCAGCTCTGCAATACACTGGCTATGAGTCAAAGCTCAAGTTCAAGGGAATGCTTATAGCCATTGCTCACAATGCTGGGAGCAATGACTGTAATTAGGCTGGCACACCTGTATGACTGAAAGCCGGCATCTCACAAGAGGAATAAAGTTCAATTGCTCCCAAGAGCCATAGTTTTAGTATGCAGCTTTGTATGTTTTTCACTCTATTTACCTACAGATTTTCCCTAAGATCACATGACAGGTTCTGTCATGACTCACTCATGGCTCTGCTCTTGTAAAGCCACTGTATGTGTTTGTTTTCCTGCTGTCGGTATCCTTCAGGGATTAGGTCATTTGGGAGGAGCCTATTCTGTTCTGCCTCATTCCGAGGGCCATGCTGGTTTGTTTCTCTCTGAATGCCACCAGTAAGAGTTCCTGCTTTGCAGTTTGCACTTCCTGGTTCCTGTGAGTTTGGTATGATCTTGTTCCGATACCCAGTACTCCTTCCCTTGACCTCCGTCCGTTCCATCTTGTTTGACTTCCCTTTCTCCCTACCGTCTCTCCGCTTGTTATTCCCTCTTCACTCCCTCCTCTATACTTACTTGTCCTCTTGGCTTCTGACCCCGGTTTGTTCTTTAACTACGGCTTTGTTTCTCTTCAGCTCTTGACGTGACTTCCTGGCTTCCGACCCTTGGCTCTCACCTGATTTCAGCTTTGCTTGTTCCTCTGTACAGACGTGACATCCCAGCACTGACCTTCGGCTTATTGACCACTCTATTACATCCCTGCACTAGTGCTGGTGACCTCTAGTGGGCTTGCGCTAAACTGCACTTAGGAGCATTACATCCTCCCTGTGTTCTGGCACTCCTTAGTGGAAGCATCACGGGTTCCCTTTAAATGTAATATAGTAAGGCTTTATTTTCTATTGGTATAGCAACTTTTTTTGCTTTTAATTATTGTCAAGCTCTCTGATCAGTTTTGTGATGGCAATATTGTACAACCTTTTCCTAAAATCCTCTAAATTCTTCAGTTGAAGCATTTAGGAAATATGTGACTGGCAAAAGAGAATATCTTACTGTTCTTCTTTAGGGATTACACCCTTTATAGGGACTTGAAACTTGGAAAAGTGTAAAAAAACAAACATTTTCTGCACTCATATTTAACTGTAAATGTTCTTCTTGTGGGGTCTGATGAACTGATGAGCAGCGTTGTGTTAAACTTGTAAATTATTTCCACAATGAATTGTACTTAAATCTTCTTATTGCGTGGATTAATTCCCATGTGTTATATTTTATGAAAAAGGCCTAAAAAGTTGCAAAAGCCTTCTGGGAAACTGAAGCCATTTCATCAAGTTAGTACTCTGAGTCAACTATTAACCATTTACAAGGATCTACTAAAGTGCCTGTCATCTATACGGGTTATACTTCTAGGTATTTCCTAGCCGCTCAATGAATGTTAAATACATGGAAGAGTTTGGCTCGTTGACAATGCTTAGCTCATAGAAAAGCCAATTTTCCTATTTCAAAACTAGCATAACGCAAGACAAAATGCAGTAAATCACAAGTGTTTTATAGAAACCTGTAAAGAAGATTAAGAGGGTCAAAAAAAAGGAGGAGGTTAAAAATAAGAGTAATGGTAATCATGAGAACTGCAATGGGTGTATTGCTTGGATAATGGAAAATTATGGAAATGATACAAAAGATATATATGATACTTTGTCCTTTTGAGGGTCTTTATAATGAAATCTACAGTATTTAGGTATGTCTTGCAGATGAACAGAAAAGAGCAATGTTGCATTCAGATGTTTATTGTCGATTTTTAGTGATGGTACCCCAGTATAATGCTTTTGTCAAGTCTCTACTTTAATAGTAAAACAAGTTATATCTGACTAGGGTGATACTGTTGTGACATGATAGGTGAGACAACAGCTTGAAGCCTTTACCACCAGTGATTGCCCCAGTGTTACCTACAAAAGTCACTAAAATAATAGCGGGCTTAGGACAATTCGTTAATAGATAGTAGGCTGATCACACGCTGTCCTTCCTGCTGTGCTCCAAGCTATTATTTGTAATGTGCATGGTAAAACTTAAACTTGACTCCACATGAAAAATGAAAAATTGCACAGTTTCTAGTGAATCAATATGCTGTCTTTGTAATGTATGGATTTGTTGAGAAGCCATTTGTAATTTGAAGTTACGTAATTCTGTTTTTTTAAAACCTGCAATTATTAATAGTCTACAATAAAAAAATCTGATATATCTATTTATGTCATTCAGCTAAGAAAAACCTAATGTGAAGTACAGAAGAATAAATCTTGTCAAAAACCCTATGTACTGATTCGTCAGAAAACTAATGTAAAATGCTCTGTAAATTATCAAATTGTCTCTTCAGGGAGGAAGGAGACAAATTGTAGTGTGTTGTGAATGTCATCCGAGTGGGTGCTGGTGTGGAGCTCCCTCTGCTGGCCAGCAAGGGTAATGAAGCTGAGTCTGAATCTGTGACTCAAACAGGTGTTGGAACTAATTAGGAATCCAGGAAGTCCTATTGCACACCAGCCTGGTGTATATAGGTGAGCAGTTTCTGCTTGGCTGCTGCAGGTGATAAATGTTCTTTCTGCCTCTGAAGATGGCTTGGAGTTTGTCCTTCAGTTTCCTCCTTTTATCCTGCACCAGAATTCACTCCAGATAAGTCTGATGGTTTTCTTTCCTAAATTGCTGGTTTTCCACCTATGGGTGTTTGTGTTTTTGTTTCCATTTTGTTCTGTGTTTATTTTCTTGTATGTTAGGATCTGGCTCTCTGCTATTTTTGAGAGGGCAGTTCCTTAAGCAAGAAAGGGAGTTTCTCCCTGTTCTGATTTTGATTATTTGTACTTTTGAATTCCAATGGTTCTGTGATTTTGTTTTTCCCATTATATGTGCAGTTCTGTTTAAAGTGTATTGCACAAGATTACCTGATATAGTGGGGGAAAGACCGTGTGGTCTTAGGGCTTTCCAATCAGGAGTTTGGTATTTTTTGCAGGGTTTTTTGCTGGCCGCAATCAGTTATCTTTCCTGTCCTGTTGTATCTAGTAAGTTGGGCCTTACCTTTGCTAATCTATATTTTCTATCTGTGTATTATGTTTTCTTACATCACGCTCCTTACATGTTGGGGTCTTGCTATTCCTTTGGGGACTGCTCCGAGGCAAGTTAGGATTCCTCACTTCTATCTTTGAGGTGTAGAAAGTTCTCCGGCAGTGACGAGGTGTCTGGGTGTGTTAGGGACATCCCACCGCTACTTTTAGTGTCGTCCGATAGATAGGAAATTGCGGTCAGCTTAGTTTCCAACTACTCTTGTGGTTTTTGTTTTCTCCTAATTTATGGGATTTTTTTGTTATCGTCCACAGTTACCAGTTCATAACAGTAGTGCCACCTATTGGAAGTAGCAATCCTAAAAGTCAAAAGTGGCCCTTTAATGAGCCTTTACATATGACTTGGGATTTATGCCAGATCAGAACATCAATTTACAGACACGGTGTTTTGGGGTGATTGCCCCTCGTAAGTGAAAAGTAGGAGATTTGATCATGCTGTATTAGAAGCTACAGTGGGGTCTAAAGGGAAAATTTCTCCTTGCAGAGACTGACAAGCCAATCTGGCTGCACATCTGGCTACAATCTGGTTGTAAATTATCAACATTTTTGCTTAACTCAGTTTCACAAAACATTTTGCATTAATTTGCATTTTTTTGCATTTTCAAGACAATTTGAAACTGATTCTTTAAAATCGGCAGAGCTATGGATGAACCTGGGTAATACGGGGCATGGCTATATCAATTTCATTAAAAGTAATGGCATTTATTACACCAGATATGCTACTCTAGTCCCTGATGGTAAAGTGTAGGGGTGTCACCCCTACAAATGGTTTAAGCACACTATGACTTTAAAAGACAGTACTCCCCTGTGTGGCGTCGTTTTTTGGACTAGCTGGCACAGTCGGCACTCCCCTTTGAACTGTGCAGTTGAACTAACCTTGCCCAAAAAGTGCAGGAAGCAGAAAAAGATTGAGAGAATAACGTAGGGTGGGAACAGGAGACGTCCAGTCACGTGAGAGAAAGAGAGGAGATGCTGTCTGAGAAGTGTACAGGAACAATGGTTCGGAAAGAGGCATGGTGCAGGCTGTTAGAGAGACTGCAAGCTGGACCATGAGAGAGCCCTGATAGCTGCCAAGTGAGTAACAGATGGAGAAGCTCCTAAGGTCAGCAATTCCAAACAGGACAAGTGACATGATCCAGAGGACCCAAGACAACCCAGGTCCGTGGAAGAAGAAGAGTTCCCCCCCACATTGCAAGGAGATGAGCACACCAACGAGTGTCCCAGTATCAAGCACAAGGGAGTGGACTTGTTCCCTCTCAATGTGTCTTTTAACGGAGTGTGCACTGAGTAGAGTGTAGCATATCCCTCCATTGCCAGAGCGCGGCATCCACGCTGACCAAGTAGCAGAGGTCAGTTAGGTTGTTAGTGTAGTGTAGTTGTGAATATATTCTGCTTACAAAATTAACCATTGTGTATCGACTTGTAATACGTGGGGCAACATGCTGTTGCAACGGCCCAGCTAGAAACTGCAGTGTTTGTTAAACTATACAGTTGCCACATTAAATCCCCCATTGACTTTCATATACATATATTTCATGCCTGTTAATAAAACTGTTGCCTTGTTTCTCCAACCTCATCTTGGGCGCCGTAATTGAACTCTGCAAAGTGGTGATCCCTCAGCCACCACTTCTGTAGCATTTACGGCAAGGTGTGCGGAGGCAATGAACCAAATTAATTAAGTATCGTGCACCTCTTATGAATTTGGCACATTGAACTTGAGTGAGCCTTTTATTAAGACTGGCATGTGAAACACCACTCTTAATGAATCAACCACTTCTCATTCCCTGTGTTTGCCTTATTAAAATAAAAAGGCTTATACTCACCTCCCATGCCGGTGACGTTACAGCGGTGTCAACATTCTAACTCACTCTCCCAGGGCGTACTTGAGGTTGTTAGGTCACGTGAGCCCTGCACCCAATCACCACTTTCTTCACTCTTCTCATCTTCGGTCGTATCAAACATCAATAGGAAGTGAGCGGCCAGCAGCAGCGGAAGGGAAAGGAAATCCTGTGTCTAGAGAAGGGAGAAATAGTGACTGCCGACCAAGCCTACTACTGGCCCACGGCTTCCCTCACTACCCTAGATAGGTTTTGCACCTATGCGTCAATCAGGATATCTGACCTTAGGCTGACCCTAGAACTGGGCCCTAGGTAGGGAACAGGTGGGATGAGCGCTAAGTCACCCCCACTAAGCACTAAAGAAGACTCAGGTAGCACACACAGGAGGAAAGCACATGAAAAACTTATCTCCAGATGGTTCAGGGAGAAGGACAGCAAACAACAACAATATTTCTTTAGATGAGTGCAAGCCGACTGCATGCATCCAGAGCATCTATAGCTTTTAAGTCTATGACCAGCACAGATCTATGGGGAATGAGAGTCTTTAAGCATATGTGTCGCCCTGGGCAAGCCAGGGGACACAGATAACAACACACACGCACCCACATTCCCTGTAGGTACACCAGCTAACCCACAAATCCTTGTTGCCTTCCTCCAGAGGCTGATGATTCACACCAGGGGTTGGAGCCAGGCGGTTGGTGTCCGCCCACCAAGGAGAACACAGCTCTGGAGGCAGGAAGTTCCATGTTGTTCAGCCAGGGAGGAGAAAGGAGTAGGAGGTGAACAGAGTGTAGCTCAGGAGGGAGCTAGAGTGAAACAGCAGTGAAAGTGACAGAAAGCCTGAAGTTGGTCTGTGGCTGTGTGCCCAGACGGAGTCAGCAAGGTCAGCAGACAGTGGTGAAGATCTGCAGTGGGACTGTCTGGAGGTTGCTGGAAGGACCACGGAGGCTGTGTGTATCCGGGGGTCTGGAGCAGTATACAAAGGGCAGTCAGCACCAGAGCAGGGGCTTCTCGGATCCCAGCAAGGCTTGGAGTCGCTGTAAATTGCTAAATCCGTTAGTGAAGGGGACGGAGATCCCCCAACAAGCAAGTCCTGATTGACGGCAAAGGTCCAACCACAACGGGGAAACACCGCCACCGCCAAGGCACCAGTTTCCCAGGGCCGGCGCCTGCGGGCAAAGTGTGGACCTCCTCCGGCACAGATTGCAGTCGGGGAGCGGGTAACCGGTGGGAATCCACCGCTAACAAACAGATATTTCAAAGGTGCAGGGAAGAGACCGTCACCGCTAACTGCAGGGAACCGCAGCACCGTGAACCGTCCGAGGGACCCGTCCAACCAGCCGTTTGTTTACCGAGAACTGTGTCGTGTTTACTGGCTGAGTGAGTACCTCAGTGCCGCAAGGCACAGCGCTGCCCCTGCGCCCCTGCACCCCACTGGCCCCCGGGATCACCAACACCTACCCACGGAGGGGCAACACAACAACTGGCTGCTCCACATCACCATCCCCGGGATCCCCACATTGAGCAGCGGTGGTGAAATCACCACAACCGTGGGTGGCGTCACGAACTATAACAGTCCGCACACCCAACCACAAAACACCCCCTTTCACTCACGGGCGAGGAGTGTCGCTCGAGAAACCCCGGGATCCGGCCCACCGCTCGAGCCACCACTGAGCAGCTGCCGGACCCGAGCAGAAGGGGTGAGCGCGGTGTGCTGACACCCTCCTCCCCGCCCGCGACAACTTGGCGTCACGAACAGGATCTTACCGCTCTGCCGTCTGGTAGAGGTGCGCCTTGTTACCGCCGGAGGTATCCGGCAGAAAAATTTCAGAAGCCGCCATCTTTGGCGCGAAAAGTTCCCGCTCGAGCGTCTTCTCGAGCAGTAGAGGCGCGAAGGCCAAAACCCCGCCCCGAGAAAGGAGGAGCCGGAAAGAGCTAAGGGGGACGCGATGGCGGCTGGACGCATGTAGCTGCGGCTACAAAAGCAGGGACGCCAGGACTCTGCAGCGACACTGGGTTCCTGGAAAGCACCACTGCCGAGATGTCCGCCCCACCTAGTTCTGCGGAGACTGCCGAGCCGGTGTCCGGAACAGCAGCATGGTTGAGGGCCCGGGCGGCAGGGATCTGCCGTCGCTACCAGAGTCAAATCGGCGGGCTGATGGAGCAGTGGGCCGCGGAGGTGGAAGCGCTAGTTGCTGTGGCCCGAGTGTATGGAGTGGAGGCCGTGATGGAGGAGCTGGAGAGTGACCCACGCCCCTGTGTCCCCGAGGGACCGGCCGCTGCGGCTGAGGGACCCGGTCTACCCCTGGCTCCTGTGTTACCTCCGTCCTACGCACTCACGTGCTGCACCGCACCTGGCCCGTTGGGTGTACCTCCCTCTGTGACTGCGGCGGGGGCAGAAGACAGCGACCCCGGGCCTGACACTGAGCCTGTGTCGGAAGAAGAGGAGGAGGTCGTTGCCCTGCCTGGCATGGAGGCCACTTATATTCCCCGAACCGGAGGCAATGGGTATCGGGCAGCCCTTCCACGCCGTGCTTGCTATGCACTGGAGGGGCTAGTGCCCGTGTCCTTCCACCCCGAACCGGGTGAGGAAGACGAAGACACCCCGTAGGGCAGCGGATGCCCGTTGCACCGTCCCCGTTGGGACCACCACTGAGTTAAGTTGTTGAAAAGTTTTGAAAGTTGCAGATGATAAAAATGAAAATTAAAGAGTGTTTCACCTGATTTGCTTTTGTGATTGCAACCGGCTGGAGCCGGCACCGTTGTCCCCGTGGGGACCGTTTAAAGTTTATTTTGCATGGGAACTATCCATGGACAAGCCCGTGAACTTGCAGGGCACCACAAACGTTAAGTGGCTTGTAAATATGTTGGGTACCGTTACCGTTTCTGCAATGCCGCCTCCGGAGAGGCAGGTTGGAGGGAGGGCCCTGAGCAGAGCAGGCTAGGGCCCAGCCACCAAAGGAACCGGTGGCCACCCTCTGGAGGGGAAGGACAGATCCCGCTCGGGTAACTTGTGCTGGACTGTGGGTCAAGGGGTGCTGCCTGGGTTTTAGGGGCAGAATCAGGGCCAGGTTGCTTGGGTGGGAGAGAGCGGAAACCGTGACCGTGCACCGTTGTAACGTTAAAAGTAAATGTGCCTCCCGTCTTGGGAAGAGTTGTTATTAAAAAATGTATATAATTTACCGTTTATAATGTTATACCGTTTTACATTTTCAGAAAACAAAAAGGAAAATAAAACCGGTGTTGGACGGGCAGCCCGAGGACGGTCTGCGTTTTGCTAAGGGGGAATGTGTCGCCCTGGGCAAGCCAGGGGACACAGATAACAACACACACGCACCCACATTCCCTGTAGGTACACCAGCTAACCCACAAATCCTTGTTGCCTTCCTCCAGAGGCTGATGATTCACACCAGGGGGTGGAGCCAGGCGGTTGGTGTCCGCCCACCAAGGAGAACACAGCTCTGGAGGCAGGAAGTTCCAGGTTGTTCAGCCAGGGAGGAGAAAGGAGTAGGAGGTGAACAGAGTGTAGCTCAGGAGGGAGCTAGAGTGAAACAGCAGTGAAAGTGACAGAAAGCCTGAAGTTGGTCTGTGGCTGTGTGCCCAGACGGAGTCAGCAAGGTCAGCAGACAGTGGTGAAGATCTGCAGTGGGACTGTCTGGAGGTTGCTGGAAGGACCACGGAGGCTGTGTGTATCCGGGGGTCTGGAGCAGTATACAAAGGGCAGTCAGCACCAGAGCAGGGGCTTCTCGGATCCCAGCAAGGCTTGGAGTCGCTGTAAATTGCTAAATCCGTTAGTGAAGGGGACGGAGATCCCCCAACAAGCAAGTCCTGATTGACGGCAAAGGTCCAACCACAACGGGGAAACACCGCCACCGCCAAGGCACCAGTTTCCCAGGGCCGGCGCCTGCGGGCAAAGTGTGGAGCTCCTCTGGCACAGATTGCAGTCGGGGAGCGGGTAACCGGTGGGAATCCACCGCTACCAAACATACATTTCAAAGGTGCAGGTAAGAGACCGTCACCGCTAACTGCAGGGAACCGCAGCACCGTGAACCATCCGAGGGACCCGTCCAACCAGCCGTTTGTTTACCGAGAACTGTGTCGTGTTTACTGGCTGAGTGAGTACCTCAGTGCCGCAAGGCACAGCGCTGCCCCTGCGCCCCTGCACCCCACTGGCCCCCGGGATCACCAACCCCTACCCACGGAGGGGCAACACAACAACTGGCTGCTCCACATCACCATCCCCGGGATCCCCACATTGAGCAGCGGTGGTGAAATCACCACAACCGTGGGTGGCGTCACGAACTATAACAATCCCCACACCCAACCACAAAACACCCCCTTTCACTCACGGGCGAGGAGTGTCGCTCGAGAAACCCCGGGATGCAGCCCACCGCTCGAGCCACCACTGAGCAGCTGCCGGACCCGAGCAGAAGGGGTGAGCGCGGTGTGCTGACACCCTCCTCCCCGCCCGCGACACATACAAAAGAAAGTATTGATATTTAACAGCTGAGAGATGAGGAACTCCAAAGGTTCCTAAAGGGAAAGGGATTAACTCCAAGCATAGAATGTCAGGGAGCAGTTTGTACAGCCAAGCACTGTGACCTTCTATAGCCAGGCACCATTGGACTGTCATTCAAGTGTGAAACACCCGTGACAGTACTTCTCTTCTATGAACAGTCTCGGGACACTCAGGACCATGTTTATCTGGAACTATTTGGTAATTGAAAGCCTTTCACTGACATGAAGGGTCGGATTTTTCTAAATGCAGGGATTCCGCATGGTCCTAAAGGGAAAGGGATGAACCCCAAGCACAGAATGTCAGGGAGCAGTTTGTGCAGCCAAACGCTGCTACCTTCTACAGCCAAACACCACAGGACTGTGTGTCGAGCATTACACACCTGTGACACTCTCACTTCCTCTTGATTACACTGCTCTACAGCCAAATTGGTTCAGAGACAAAAACAGTTGAAGTGAACAGATATGCCTCATTCTTAATTTGCATCACAAAGGCAAAACTTCACTACCATGATAAGGAAAGCCTACCTATATTTACTGTAGAATAGGATATCATGACAAGAGTTGGTCTCTACACATATGTTGCAACAGGTGTGCATCACATCTTACCCAGTTGTTGCATGGGAAGAGGCAATCTGTCCTTTGCAATACCAATGATCTGGAAAGAGCCGACCAATCACACTACTCATTGCTATTTTTGAATAGTGAAACCCATTAGGAAAGAAATTTAAAGGAAGACGTGGACTTTCCAGTATACATACACTTCATGTGCAATACACCGAGTACAACATACCAAAGAGCTGCCGGTTCCAAAAACACCAGTAACATTATCAGTCAAGTCAAGTGAGAAAGAAGGGAGTGTTTGGTGTCATGACGCTTCTTCTTCTCACGATCCAGACTGTTTGTCAGCAATCTCAACTGAACCTCATCTTATAACATAAAGTGAACTAAACGTTCTTTGGGTTTTTTTCAACCAAACTGCAGAGTAGTGAGCAACAAGAACATTGAGAGATTTCACTAAGATATCGCATCTCTCTCTCTAAATGCTGATAGTTCTTTTGTCTTTCCTTCTTCTTCAGTTTAACTTCCATTCAGGTGTTTAGACCTCCTCGTTTTATTTGTCCTATCACCTCTTGGGAAGGGCTATTTATACTCACCATGCTATTGCCCTTATTGCTGGATGTATTCCTGGATGAATGGATGGGTGGCTGTTTGGAGTGCTAGCTATTAAGTTAAGGATTTCTTTCTACCTGTGTGTACTTCATTTATGTTTATTGATGTTTGGTGTTAAACTTAACAATCTCACATAAGTCCCAGGAAAGCGAGTGCTGACACCGCTGGGATAGCGCCAGCATGGGAGATGAGTGTAAGCTTTATTTTAATGGGGCAAAAATGGGCAATGAGAAAGCGTTGTCCAAATAATGAACAATCCTTTGAAAGACGACCTGCCACTAAATAAAAAGTGCCAGTTTTTGCTTTTATTGTACTGCTAAAGATCCCTTAAGTATGCTGTTTTTTTGTTTGCTTGTTTTATTAATCCACCATATGATTACAGTCAAATGGCTTTTTATTTGATGCTACTTTCTATGGTCTGTACCAAGGTGGCAGTGCTTAAAGTATTCTGTGGAGTCGTGTTTTTTGTGTGCTCTACATAATTATTCATCCTTTATTAAAAACCATATAAACATTCTAAATAAAAAGGCCCAAATCTCTGGATTTATATTATGGATTTGGTAAAAATATAAAAAAAAAACCATACTTCTTACCCAGGGGCGCAGCAGGAATAGAAAAATAAGCAAAAACTAGCCACGAATGTACTAGTGACAGCCCATCTCATGTCAACTGCTTTATGAAAATAGTGTTACTTTCAGAGATTCCTGGAGGTCTTTGGTGGATGTTGTGGACCAGGCACATGAATGGTTGTCCATGGGCTGGTTGATCTAGCATCTCTTTTCTCTAGCGCATTTCAGGGGGAGGGGACAAGTGGGCATCAATAACATTCATATGCCAGAATTCATTTTTTTCCTCTCCTTTTGCTCACAGGTAAAGTTAACTTACTCACAACTTACTCAGCTTCAGACGCACCCTAAAAACGCATCTTTTTAGGGCGGCCTATCACATTCCCTAGCCGAATTAAATTCACATAGTCCCTCCACGCCTTCTCAGAACCTAACCCCACGTCAAACTCCATGGATCCTAAATGCATCTCAAGGTTCTGGCCAACTGGTCCAGGCAGCCACTATCTATCCCCCATTTCTTTGAGATGGCAGGATTGTCATTGTAAATAAGCACCTGTACCTTGCCCACCCCCCATCTCATTGTAGATTGTAAGCTCTCACGAGTAGTGCTGTCTTTTTTCCCCTCTAATTATTGTATCTTCTATAACTGTTACTTGTTTGTATATTATCCTCCTGAATTGTAAAGCGCTGCGGAATATTTTGGCGCTATATAAATAAAGATTATTATTATTATTATTATCATTATCTTGAGTTATCTTGCTGATGGTGATGTTCTTTTGAAAATAATGAAAAGACTTTCTTTGGATGTTCCTCTTCTATTGAGTAGTAATTTTCTATAATGTGATGCTGTGCAGCAGAACAGTTAGGGACATACAGCAGATTATCGTTTCCATTCATGGCAGATAGGGTTACTGCATCCTGACAAGCCTCAAATGATAATACCAGAACCTGGGAAAAAAAAAGAACAAGTGAATGTGAAAGGATGCCGCTCGGGAGACACTCCTTATTTCAATGAAAGGTATCTTAAATAAAGACCTAAAAATAATTACACGGTGAAGTATGATTAGGGACAACGTATACTTTAAAGCCAATTTTATTATATGATTCCAAAAATAAAACAAAAACATTTGTATTAGTTTGCAACTCTGATCCCCCAATGTCGAGCAAAATTTGTAGGATCCCAATGTATTATCTTTTAGGGCCACATCATGTATATTTCATCCAGTTTTGGACTTTACATTCTAAAATAATACTGGAAAGCTACATTTAGTTCAAAAGGGGGTTAACTAGATTATTACATGGCTTGGAAGGTTTTTCTCATAAAGAGGTTAGAAAACGTGTAATAGTTCCATTTAGACAAAAGACGCCTCAGAGGTGATCTCAGTTACATGTATAAGTATATGCTTGATCCAAACAAATAATTGGAAAATGATTTATTAATTTCAATGACCTTGTGAGGAACCAGGAGACATATTTTATTTGAAGGAAACACAATTTAGGTATCTGAATAGAACGCGTTCTTTACAGTAAGCGCAGTCAGGCTGCGGAATCCCCGATCACAAGAGGTAACAATGGCAGACACTATATCAGTATATAAAGAAGGACTTGATCACATTCTCAGAACAAATGGAATTTTGGGTTATAAATACAACAACAAATAATTTATCAAGAGAGGTTTAACTTAAAGGGAACCTGTCAGGTGCAATATACACCCAAAACCACGAGCAGTTCTGGGTGCATATTTCTAATCCCTGCCTAACCGTCCCTGTATACACTAGCATAGATAAAGAGATCTTTAGAAAAAGTATTTCTATAGATTGTTATTTATATGCTAATGAGGCCAGCGAGTAGTCGCAAGGGCATGAGTTCCTTTGGCTAATCGGCCCACATAGCATGCTAGCACGCCCTTGTGGCACACCCCTATGGGGCTGCATTATACATGGAGGCCTATGGGGATGCATTATACATGGAGGTCTATGGGGCTACATATACATGGAGGTCTATGGGGCTGCATTATACATGGAGGTCTATGGGGCTGCATAATACAAAATGAAGGAAACCTTATACATGGACTATAGGGGTGCATTATATATGGATAACTATTGAGATGCATAATACAATATGAAGGTCTATAGGGCTGCATTATAAGACATATAGGACTATGGGGGCTACTTATACATGGGCTATGGGGGTGCATTATAAAACATAGAGGACTATGGAGTGCATTATAATATATGGAGGACTATGTGGTGCAGTATAATATATGGAGAACTATGGGGTGAATTATAATACATGGAGGATTATGGGGGTTGCATTATAATAACTGGAGGGCTATGAGAGCTACTTTATACATGGAGGACTATGGGAAATGCATTATAATACATAGAGGACTATGAGGGTGCATTCTAATATATGAAGGGTTATGTGGGACCCTTTATACTAATGGATGGCTATGTGGCGACCATTATAGTATTTAGAGAGCTATATATGAGGGGGACAAAGACAGAAGCATGGGATAGGAAAGTTTTGTGCTGAGGAAAAAAAGGCTATTTCCCTCAGCACCCAGCTTTCCTATGCTCTGATATGAGAAAGCTGTGTGCTGAGGGAAAGATGTATAGCAGAGCATGGGGCAGCTGGGTGCCAAGGACCAGATGGATATCAGAACATAGGAAAGCTGGGTGCTGATAGAAAGAGGGATTTCAGATCATGGG
Organism: Anomaloglossus baeobatrachus; assembly: GCF_048569485.1. Lineage (NCBI taxonomy): Eukaryota > Metazoa > Chordata > Amphibia > Anura > Aromobatidae > Anomaloglossus > Anomaloglossus baeobatrachus. The sequence goes on from NC_134358.1 coordinate 483,647,691, forward strand.
AAACCTAGGTGCTGAGGGAAGGAGCCAAGTCTCAGCGTCATTATCCCATACCCCGAGTGTCGGCGTCATTATCCCATACCCCAAGTGTTGGCGTCATTATCCCGTAACCCGTGTGTCAGTGCATGTAGAGGGGGGCCCAGTTCCAAACTTTGCATCGGGGCCCATCAAATTATAGTTATGCCACTGCTCCCCACCTCCAGCACTGCCTCTCTCCTTGTGCTCAAGTCTTTGCGCATGATAGCTGCACCAATTACTGGGCTTGGTGGCTGACTTCGCCATCATTGGCAGAGCCGCTAAGCTTAATGGTTGCCAGTACAGTAACGTGCTGTCAGCATGATACGTCACTGCAGCATATCAACAAAGACCAAAGCATCTCAGAAAGGCAGCGCTGGAGTTGGGGAGTTGGGGAGGGTATCAGCTTCACTTATTTTTTTATATATACATCTACAAGCCTTTTGTCAATTAAAAGCTTATTGTAAACAATTTCTTTAATGTTGGGAGTATTTTGCTTTTTTGCCACGTACATGTAAAAAAACCCAGCAGCTTCAACATGAACAACCAATATTTTACCATTATGTAATGAAGACATTTATATTTTTTCTTACTTTAAGTAGTTCGGACCCCGCGAGCCTAGTCAAACAGTTTTTCTTGGGACTACATAGCCATAAAGCATTTATACACTGCTATATCCAGCTGTGCTAATTTTGGCAGCTTCAGTGCCCTTCGTGGTGTTTGTCACATGGTTCTCAACAGGTTCAAACTTCATTAGACACATGCTGGTATATAGATCTTATTATAACTTTGTTGGATTTATTGGTGGACATTTGTAATTTCCATAGAAACACAAAGCAATCTAATGATAACATTACCGAACTACTTAATAATCCAACTACATCAGTCAGCGTAATGATACAGCATTAAAATATCCATATAGGAAATTTCTCATTACACTCTTTTTTATTTTATCACTGTAAAAATAAATGAAAAAGAAATATTAAGCCAAACAAATCGAGTTGAAAAGAACATACTTCTTTTCCATTGGGGTTACTATTAGTAATTTATTACGCTGCCTGATTTATAGATGACTTATAATGGTAGACCCTGGAAAATGTGGGTATTTTGAATAAATTCTGTGTTTTTATTACTGTTCATTTTTTTCCATTAATATGGTCTTCCCCAACTAGTTACAGATATTGTTAACAATTAGCAATGCCTTAGCCCAGCAACCTCTTCTGAAATGATGATACCATTGACTGTAAATGAATATATGAATTGTGTGCATGTAAAGGCAAGTGGCCAAGAAGGCATGATCGATTAGTGTCTCTACCTATGGAAAATTATTACTAATTCTTACTAATATAAATGTAAATTTAAGAATAGTAGATTGAGGAGTACAGTAAATTACGTAGTTGGTAGTGATGAGCAAATATTTTGAAATTCAAATTTGTGAGTGTTGTAAAATTTTGGCAGGAAATTCGATCTGCAGCAAATCAATTTTCCTCAAATCAGAGATTCTCCTATCTCTCTCTTTCTCCCCATTAATTAAATCTGTGTTTTCTCTTTTCTTCACACATTAATCTTCTTCACGGTTGTGCTGTCACTCACACTTTGTAGTTCCTTAAGTGTTTTATAGCATTCTCTCCCTAGATCTATGGCGAAACTATAAGTTGTGACGTCCTCTCCCCTGGGTTGCCAAGCATCTAGCAATTCCAAGCAAGTCTGTAAAAATAGAGCACTTTTTTGCCATGTCTGTAATAAACATATAAGGCACCCGTGACGTTTTTAAAGCTGAAAAAACTTACACAGACTATTATGTACCGTATTTTTCTAATTAGAGGATGCACTTTTCCTCCCAAAAATTTGCGTATTATAATCTGAATGTAGCTTATCAGGGTGGTTGAGAGGGGTCTCAAAAGGCTGGATGAATGCTGCAGCGGCTTTGCAAAGGCTATGGTGGCTGGGCTGGTGCTGCAGCGACTGTGCGGGGTCGCCGTTGGCTGGTGCGGCTGTGTGGGGCCTCCAGCAGCTGGTGCTGGTGCAGCTGTGCGGGGTCTCTGGGGCTGGTGCTGGGGCAGGTGTGCAGCGTCTGTGTCAGCTGGTTCTGGGGTGGCTGTGCGAGTTCTTCAGTGGCTGGTGCTAGGGCAGCTGTGCAGGGTCTCCGACGGCTGGACTGCACTGCAGTGGACTTAAGGAAAATAGTGCCCGAAGATGGCATTTGCGCAGGCGAGAACTTGGCTTGCTATGCAGTAGAGAGTTCAATCTGCCCTTACTCCACACACCATTTATTTGAAGCCTTCACCACCCGCAGCCACCGCTGTCGCAGCCTGAGCCCCGGCACAGCTGCCCCAGCACCAGCACGGCTGCCCAAGCATGGCTGCCCCAGCACCAGCATGGCAGCCCGAGCCCCAGCCTCTGCCGCAGCCCCAGCACAGATGTACCAGCACAGCCTACAGTTTCTGGGACACCCATCACCCCTGCCTCCTGTCACTCCGCTCCACCACCGGAGTATAAAACGGACCCCATTTTTTTTCGCCATTTTTTGCTTTGAATTTGGGGTACATCTTATAATCCGAAAAATACAGTAATTGTAATCATTTTACATGAATACCCAAAAAGAACAAGAGATTGTCTTAAAAAATATATTTTGTTTAAATTATTAGTCAAAAAACTACTTAAAACATACATAAACCATAAACACAAATGTGATAGGTCAGGATAAACACAGGGGATACAGGGCTTAATATTGGACACAAGATGCAGAAAAAACAAAAAAACAGCTAAAAGTATAAATATATATATGAAAATATCCTTTTTAGATCATACAAAAATTCAGCTGTATTTAAATTTTTTTTTTGTTCAATAAATAGAAAAACAGGAGTAACAGCATTAAATAGAAGTGTCACATGCATAATAATTACAAAAGTTGCTGATTAAATTAATTTAAAGACAAAGTGTCATGTGCATAGTAATTATTGGGCACAAAAATGCTAATCGAAAGTGACATGTGCATAGTTATACTAACAGTATATAAGAAGGGTTTGTGATCTGAAGGTGTCGGTTGTGCAAGAAATCTCCAGACCGATATATAAATATATATATATATATATATATATATATATATATATATATATATATATATAAAATATTATTAAAGTGCCAGTAGATGAGCAAATAGATTCAAAGTTAATAAAGTGCTTAAATATAGGAATTAAATGACATCAGTGTGGGAAATACGCAAACCCGACACTACAAATCACAGAATTCCCCCTTAGAATAACACATACTGTATACAAATACTCCCATAAAGAAAGCTTTCTCACAAAAATATCAATGCAAATGTGAACTGAAATCCAACCATTCTTTGCATAGTAAATAAAGGCATAATTACCCGTCTCAGTACAACCACTGTACAGAGTCCCCCTGACGCGTTTCGCTACAGCTTCATCATGATGAAGCTTTAGCGAAACGCGTCAGGGGGACTCTGTACATTGGTTTTATTGACACAAGTAATTATGCCTTTATTTGCGAGATAATATTGATAAACCTGCCCTAAAGTATGTCAGGCTTCTTTGGCTGCAATCTTCTGATTGTTTAAAATTATAGCAGTCATTTTAGACAATTACATATTGTATGAATTCACCAGGTTCAGCAAATTTCTAATATTTAGAAATAATTTTGATTAGCAGTGAATGAATTTCCTCGCATCTAGTAGTTAGTGATCTAGGGATTAGTTCAAGCAAAAGTTGCCACAAAAAGGTGTGCTGCAGAAACATACACAATCAGTCATTACATTGAAGAGAATCTGTCACAAGGTGTTTGCTTCCTTGTCTGAGAGAAGTATAATGTAGGGAGAGACCCTGATTCCAATGATGTATCACTTAATTTACTGGGTGCAGCAGTTGTGACACAATTATAGTTCTTGTTCTTAGTTGTAGCATTAATACTTACAGCAAGATGGAATTGCAGCTGTATATTGCAATATATCTGTCCCTATGTAGAGTGCAGTGGGGGTACGGCTTAGCAGCCCGCCTGATCTAATAGTATGGGCATCACCTAATAGACTGCGGGTTTGGGACTGTGCGTCTGCTAGTGTGAACAGTGCTCTATGCAAGCCACCAGTGTGCAGTTTTACCATCCAACCATTACCTCCTCCATATTTCGAAGTGAGTGTGAATGACTCCCCCTGCACCTGTGATGCCTTCATCTAGTGGGGGTTTAGCTGTATCCTGCTGGAGTAGTAGTAGTTTTTTGGCCTGAGCAATATACAGCTGCAATTCCATCTTGCTGTAAGTAATAATATTCTTTCTTTTTTGCTTTTTGATATTAGTTGTAGCATTAAGAAGCACTCAGAAAGATAATTACACCCACACCACAGCTCTCTGTGTACATTGTCTATTGACAGGGAGCTGCTTATCAAAGGAGGGGGGCCTGGTCAGACAACTAATCACAGGTGCACCAGTCCTGGCAGTGCTAATGTCCAAGAGATATGTTTCATAGTAAGTAAGCAACAGCACACAGATAGGTAACTGACACATGGCTGAATTCAGTCTTTTAACCCCTACTTCACGTTCTCAGATTACATAGTAAAAATCTGCGAACATTTTCCCTTTAAAACCACCAGTAAATTAAGTGAATAGTATTGCTTATCTGGTGACAATTGTACTTGTCAAGGGATGGGAAACATTTATCACTAATTGAACAGTCGGTTTATGAAGTTAATGTCTGGGAAGCAGTTAAAATAAGAATAATCTTAATAAAAATCTGAGCAACTTTGATGAGTTACGTTGTGATGACTGGCCGACTGGGTCAAAATATTGCTAAAATTAAATTGTAACTTGGAATGCAGTGGCCGATGCCTGTTAAGAGTAGTCCAAGTAACAACAACCAGTAAACTTGTCTAATCAAATACAAAAAATTGCTTTTTTATGCCCAGATTTTATATTTTGTTATGCTCATTAAACTCTTAAGTAAGCATTTCCTATAGAATAAGCTTACAAATCTGCTGACCATGGATACAATAAGCATACCAGTGAGGCCTCTTTCACACGTCAGTGAAAAGCACAGACTTTTTCACTGACATGTTAAAGGTGCGTATGTTCCTCCATGTGTTATCTATGATAATACACGGAGATCTACTTACCTGTCCTTGCTCCTGCTGTCCGTGGTGCGGTTATCTCCTGCTCTCCTGTGTCCGGATGCTGTGCCTCTCACCACTACTGTTACTTCCGGGTCGGCTGTGCAGTGCATAACTGCATATGCATGAGCATAATTAGCTGGGCTGGAAGCAGGATTTAAAAGGCTTCAATGGGGATAGCGCCATTCCCCGCTGCCATCGGCGGCCCCGTGACGTCAACATGGGGTGACAATGTGTTGCCATAGTAATGCGGGGTCAACTGATGTCCCCTTATGCTGCCATGACTCACTTCCTGTGAGAGCTGACAGAGCGCCGGCACTCACCGGAGATGAGCATTTCTGCTGATCAGAGCAATGCTACTTTGATCAGACATAAAGTCCCCTAGGGCGACTAGTAAAATAAATAAAAAATTTAAAACAAAAGTTTTAAGAAATATGAAAAAATAAAAAAAAAATAAAAGTTCAAATCACCCACCTTTTGCCCCATTGAAAATAAAACAGTTAACAAAAAAATAAAAATATACATACTGTATTTGGTATTGACACGTTAAGAAATGCCCGATCTATCAAAGTATAAAATCAATTTATCTGATTAGTACATAGCATTGTGAGAAAATTACCCAAACACCAAAATTACATTTTTTGGTCACAACATTTGTTTAAGATTCAATGAAAGACGGTCAAAACATTCCATCTACACATAAATGGTATAATTAAATATGTCAGATCAAGCTGCAAAGCATAAGCCATCACTGAGCCCCAGAACCCGAAAAATGAGAACACTACTGGTCTAGGAAAATGGCGACAAAAGCGCTACTCTATTTTTGAAAAAACATCTGAATTTTTTTCACCCCTTAGATAAAAGTAAAAGTATACACAAACTCATAAGGACGTGAGGCATCATACTGATGTGAGTTTTATTCTGTAGTAAACACGGTGACTAAAAAGACCCCAAAAACAATCGTGCAATTGCACTTTTTTCATTATTTCTCCACATTTGGATTTTTTTTTCCTTTTTTTCCAGTAAACTAAATGGTAAAAGTAATGGTTACATTCAAAAGTACAACTCGTCCCGCAAAAAAATAAGCCCTTACATGGCAAGATTGACAAAAAATAAAAAAGTTACGGCTCTCGGAAGAAGGAGAGGAAAAAAGAAAAATGAAAAACTGAAAATAGCCTAGGGGTAATGGGGTTAATACTAGGTGGGAAATGGTTGCCCCCCCCCCCACCCAAAAGAAAAAAAATGAATTGATGAGTTCTCATTGTAGCCCTATTTCATTGAAACAAACACAATATGTGATAGGGGACGTTGTTTGCACAGTGCCTTCTTCTCACCTAATTGATGGTCCACACTGAGTTTAGTTTTTGGTTTTACCTCCAGCTGTACTCACCACCACCTTGTTTCTGTGTACATTTGTGTGTGTATGTTTTCCTAGTTCCCGTTAGTAAATCTAGTGTCTATGAGTGACACTAATGTATCTTGTGCAGGTGAATGTAGCAAATACTTACTACTATACATACAGTTCACTTGTTTCACTAGCAAATATCATGAATCGCTATATGGAGAAAAGTCCAAAGAGCAAATAAAAATGTTTTAAATATTTTTGAAAATTAGAAAAAGGGGAAATGCAATAAACTAACAAATGAACCATTACTCAGCTGAAAAATTCCATCACATATGCAAAACAGAGTGCAATTTTGACAAATTTTCAAGCAGTATTTGCCAGCATCTTTTATTATTTGTTATGCATCAGAAACACTAAAATGTTCAAAACTGTTCAAAGTAGAAATACACCTTTCACTAAATGTTTTTACTCACATTTGATTTTTTGTATAAGAATAATTCATATAAAATAACAAACAATATAATCACCTTGGAAGAAAGAGTGAGCAATAAAGAAAACATCAAGGTATATAATAAAGGAAGGTTTGGAGAGTATCGCCATAATACAATGTGTAATGACTATGTAATGCTGGGTTTGAGCAGGAGTGTAACCACTGGCCTGCAGGACTGGTTCAAACAAGGTGCTTTCCAGATATTCATCAGAGCCTCCGATGGTGAGGTTTTGCTTGGTCACAAGGTGCTACTTGGGGAGCAGCTGGCCGGTACTGCGATAGCTGCCCCAAGTGGTGGGGGAATGGACACCAACAGTCTCAGTAATGGTCAAATGTAGGTGGGACAGTTGATGAAGGCTGGACAGATGGAACCAGGTCAAGATGTAGAGTCCATCAGATAAAGCAGGAGTAGTGGATACAGCTGAAAAGTGCAACATGTGCGGCTGGAACAGCAGGCACAGATGGTACAGTGGGTACTAGGTTACGGATAGGTTTTAGTACACACGACCAAACTACAGCAAACGGTAACGGACATAAACAACTAGCAACGCATCTCTAAGGATAGACCACCTTGCCCAGGCATCTCCCATAGGGGGAGGATGCCTTAAATACCTAGTGCCTCTCGGCCAAAGCTGAGAGGCTCTCCGGGGTTAGGGCATACTGGCCAATTAAGAATACGTGTGCACGCTCCCTAAGTTCACTCCCAGGAGACCTGGAGCTAGTGGCAGGAACCGGGATACAAGAGCTATGGCTGAGAGGCCAGCAGGGTGAGTGTACTGGCATCCCCACCAGGATGAGAGGACAGGACAGTGCGGGGACATTGGTAATAACCTAACAACTATTCAACTCTAGGTAATCCCTCTAGTACATTGAACATTTGGAGATATATATTAAAGCATGTACAAAATTTTATATGAGGAAAATAAATACTATAATTAGGAAAATTACAAATGGAAAGAAACCAAAAATCAACTAAGCATCAACCTCAAAACCAAATCATCAAATTTGGAAAAGGGTGGCTTTCAAAAGAAATTGTATGGAAATGTGGTCCACTTGGCTTCACTGCCTTGGAGATTCCGCTGTGAAAACTCTTCTTTCGTTTAAAAATAACCTCAACTGGATAATTCTAGAAAGACATTAGATTAAAAAGATTAAAGAGAGCCTTCTAACTATTGTGTACATTTTGAAATTGCAATAAATGTGTGCAGAACTGACATCATCCTTAAATAATACATACGAATAAAACTATTTACATTGATTTTAAGGAATTTTAGGACTGTGGACTCATTTTCATTTATCCAGCCATCATGCTTTTTTTTCGCAAAATAATGCTGTAAAAACACAGGAGGGAAACTAAAGTGTGAACTGAGCCTTACTTTTTTTTGCCATCATTCTAATTCATGTGATATATCAATTGTTACAAGAGACTCTTCAAGAGCCAGATCAGAAGACGTTCCTTGTTGACTTTTCATTCCAGCCCAACAACTAAAGCCGTTTTGATATAAATTCTGATCATTTGAAGCACAAGAAAGAAATCCTGATAAATGGATAAATGGAAACTATTCTTAAGCTAACAGTTTATTATTATTAATTCTTTGTTTTCTTATGCATTCTTTAATAAAGATAGAATATATATAATTTGTAAAGGTGCATTGCTTATTTGAAATTAACTAGAAATTCTTTAGTTATAGAGCATGGAGTTGGTTTACCCATAATAAAATAATGATTTATATATATATACACGTATACACTTTGTAACCTTACTTCCACTATTCCATTAAACTGACACTTCCCTACGTGACCTTACCACTCGCTTGTTTACCTCTACAGTGATCTTTTACACTTTCTGTCTAATGTTCTACTATCCCACAGTAGTATGTAAAGTAAATAACACTGAAGTGCTACTTCAATTTTTTTTATTGCTGTGGTTTCGGAGTACATTGTGGCCACAGGTCTCATTCCATAGGATTTTAAGAGTTATTTTGTATCCACAAATTGTTTGGAAATTAGTTAATTTTTGCCTAAAAATCAGGTTTGCATATCATTGTGAAAGTTGTCTGAATTCAGAGAAAGTCTTAAGTATAGTCAAAACTTTCCTTTATTCACAGGGTACGTTTATAAACCATGTTCAATGGCAATTAGGGGGATATCATAAGGATAACAAATGGGGCAATTGTCACATCACTCTTGAAGTCATTTCAGGAAGAGTTTTCAGTAAAGCACTTTATCATCAGAGGCAGGATTACAATGACAGGTAACACTTCAGTATATAGTTGATATGAGAGGATCCATAGGTCACAGCTGACCTTGCTCCTCTTCTTTTCACAATGAACTCTGCACTTGCTCATTAGATGCTATAGTACAAAAGATAAGGTTTGAGTCTGACTGTGACACCCTGGCCTATCAGGTCATCACAGGATATTGTGCAATCTGCCCTTCTGCATAATATCCATCTCCTCCTTGGTTACGGGTCCCTGACCTTTGGTGTTGCTAAGAACATGCTAATCAAAATCCTAGGAACACTCTGCACCACACCCACCAGATACACCAGTGGCTGACCTGAAGGGAATAGGGTCACCCACATGGGGGGTTGGTTGAAGGGGAGGTCAGGAGTGTCAGGAGTCAGTCAGTTGAGGAGTGACTCTCAAGAGAAGAAGTCACAAGTTAGTTGAGCAGTGACTCTTGTGAGGAGCTGGGCTCCTTGAGACTACTAGCTGGCAGACGTTGGTCTGGCCTGGTAGGAGCTGGACCCCGGTGAGCAGGTAATCGTGACAAGGGGCACGGACTGTCGAGGAGGACAGCCGGCGGCCTTGTACCATCACCGGGCAGGGGCCAGGGCACGATGGAGTACGTGGACCCTAGGTCAGGAAGGAGCCTCAGGCGCCCTGGTAATTTACCCGACGAGGACGGAGCCTTCAAGATCCATTCGCCACCCACTCCAAAATCGGGGTACTAGCGCAACGAGGGGGATAGGACTTTCCCACTACATAGTCCAGAGAATCCCAAGCGTGAACCCTGAGAGCAAGCTCACCCAGTTAGCCATACTGGTGAGCGGGACCCATTTAGTTTTAGGCTAAAAGTGACCAACAACAGAAAAGAGGTGCCAAGGTCAAAGTTACAGGCTAACAAGCAACACCAACGGGCATGGGTTCCAGGCGTGCTCCCTCCCTGCTGCAGTGGCATCATAAACTTTGGTTTACCACAGTTCTCAGCATCAGCGTTATTGGACTGAGTGAGTACGCAATTAACCCTTACAAGCCCGACGGCACCTACCTGTCACCATCACCGAGTTCTGGGGCATTCCACCTACTAGGAGTGGTTAAACATCTGGCTGCACACACCATCACCATTGGGTACTCCCCATTGCAGCGTTGGAACTCCATCTTACCACACACCATGGGTGGCATCACGAACTGTCCATACATCCCCTGTAAATAACCCACTTTATTCTGAGTGGCCGCGCAACCCCTCACCCTTGGGTCCGGAGACCCCTCGAGCCACCGCGGATCCAGACCCGAGCAACAGCGGCAGGCTGCTGACGCCGGGGCGGCACATGACTATTGTGGGTATGTCCATGTATTGTTGTCTAAACAACAGGAAGGTAGAGTCTGGAAAAGCCCTACTGTCCAGTACAATACCCGGCAATATTTCAGGTTTTTTTCCGTATTGAGATATGGAAAAAAAACTTTGGCCAAAAAATTTTTGAAAAGAGAAACCCAATGGATAGCTTTCTGTTAATTGTTTTCATTTAACTCCTTTATAACAGAAGGTCCCGTTCCAGAAACCACCATACAGTATAATCGCGGCAGCTCAGGTGCAGTGTCGGCAAAATCATTAGCGAGTGTCAGCTATGTATCATAGCTGACACCCTGCTGAAATGCCCATGATCGGTGCTAGCACTGATTGAGTGGTTTAACCCCTCTCAGTAGTGACAGCAGCATTGATCTGAATTTAAGGGCACTTTAAACGCAGTGATATCACTATCGATATCGCTAGCGAGCGTACCCGCCCCCGTTGGTTGTGCATCGCGGGCAAATCGCTGCCTGTGGCGCACAACATCGCTTACACCCGTCACACATACTTACCTGACTAGCGACGTCGCTGGCTGTGGCTGGGCAACCGCCTCCTTTCTAAGGGGGAGGTTCGGTCGGCGTCACAGCGGCGTCACTAAGCGGCCGCCCAATAGAAGTGGAGGGGCAGAGATGAGAAGCCGGAACATCTCGCCCACCTCCTTTCTTCCTCATTGCGGGCGGCCGCAGGTAAGGTGATGTTCCTCGTTTCTGCGGTGTCACATATAGCGATGTGTGCTGCCGCAGGAACGATGAACATCCTGCGTCCTGCAGCAGCAACGATAATCGGGAAAGGAACAACGCGTCAACGATCAACGATTAGGTAAGTCATTTTGATCGTTAATGGTCATTCGTGCGTTTTACACGCAACAACGCCACTAACGAGGCCGGATGTGCATCACGAATTCTGTGACCCCAACAACATCTCTTTAGCGATGTCGTTGTGTGTAAAGCGGCCTTTAGCAGAAGGGGATCTCTCTGCTCCTATAGGCACAACACGATTACATACTAGATATGAGTAAGGATATTCAGCTGATCCAAAACGCGTCATCTGCTCTTGCCTTTTAATCATTTTTTTTGTCAATGTGGTTTTTAATGAATGCATGGAATAAACTCTTTTTTTATAGAAGGGGATTGCTGGAGAACATCCCGCTTTTTTTCCTTGGACTACACGATTATGATTGTGCCAATGGTCTCCATGGTGACCCCAGGTCGTATAATGGCAGTGGGGTCACCCAGGTATGGAGGCCTGTGAGGTCTTGCCTTGCTCAAGGCCTAACATGCCTCCTGCCTGTATGCCAGTCACAGATCTAATGCCCTGCAGTGTACAAGCATTGTATAGCATTAGATAAAGTTGATGTCCTATCCAGGGACTTAATAAAATAGTAAATAAAAAGTTTTAAAAAATTGTAAAAATATTTTTTAAAAATCACAAAGAATAACAAAATGATTTGAAAATATCATACCAATGAATATAAATATTTATGTAAAAACAAAAATAAACAAAAAAGTACACATATTTGGTATTGCCGCGTTCAGCACGACCCGATGATCTATAAGGCTGTCACACTAGTTAACCCCTTTAATGAACACCACACACACAAACAAAAATGTAGCAAAAATTGATGCTTTTTTATCATACCGCTGAAAAAAGTAGAATAAAACACAAAAAGTTGCATGCAAATAAAAATATTACTGAAAATGTCATCTTGTGCAGCAAAAATAAGCCCCCAATTAGCTGTCAGCATAAAAATTCAAAAGCTACAGCTCTCAGAATATATCGATGCAAAACAATTCTTTTTTCTGTAAAATAGTTTTTATTGTGAAAAACACAAAAATAAAACACATGTTGGTATTGCTATAATCGTACTCACCTGAAGAATGAAGCTGCCTTATTAATTTTATCACATGGTAAATGACATAAAAAAAATGTAAAAAAGCAATTCCTTAATTGCAGTTTTATGTTTATTCTTCCAAAAACAAGAATAGAAAAGGATCAAAAATATTATGTGCCCGAAAATGGTAACAATAAAAATGTCAACTCATCAATGTCGAGTCATCATGCAAGAGCAAGTCCTTACATGACTAAATAATAATCATAACTCTCAAAATATGGTGATACAAAATCTTTTTTTGTAAAATAAAAAGCAATTTTTAGTGTGTAATAATTGCCAAACATTAAAAAGAATACATATAAATATGGTACTGTCGTAATTCCACAGACTCAAACAATAAAGATGCCTAATTACTTATAACGCACAGTCAATAGCGCAAAAAAATAAATAAAATTAATTCTTGACTTGCTGTTGACTTATTCACTCTTCCTCCCAAAGATCGCAGTAAAGCGGGCTTTACACACAGCAACATCTCTAGCGATGTCGCTGGTGAAAGCACCCGCCCCCGTCGGTTGTGCATCACGGACAAATCGCTGCCCGTGGCACACAACATCGCTAACACCCGTCACACATACTTACCTGCCTAGCGACGTCGCTGTGGCCGGCGAACCGCCTCCTTTCTAAGGGGGAGGTTCGTTCGGCGTCACAGCGGCGTCACTAAGCGGCTGCCCAATAGAAGCGGAGGGGCGGAGATGAGCGGGGCCGAACATCCCGCCCACATCCTTCCATCCTCATTGCGGGCGGCCGCAGGTAAGGTGATGTTCCTCGTTCCTGCGGTGTCACACGTAGCGATGTGTGCTGCTGCAGGAACGACAAACAACCCGCATCCTGCAACAGCAACGATAATCGGGATTAGAATGACCGGTCAACGATAAATGATTAGGTGAGTAATTTTGATCGTTTAACGGTCGTTCATGCATTTAACACACAATGACGTCGCTAACGTGGCCGGATGTGCATCACGAATTCCGTTACCTCATCGACATCTCGTTAGCGATGTCGTTGCATGTAAAGCCCACTTAAGGCTCAGCTCACATTTATCCTGCACTCTATGCTAAAAATTCAACTCACCCCCCCCTTTTACCACTTTAAAATTAAGAAATAAAAAAACACATTTTTTAGCGCTGCATTCGTAAAAGTGCAATCTATTAAAATCTAAAATAAATTGAAACATATACGCTAAACAGCATAATGACGAAAAAAATCCAGCTGCCAGAATTGCAGTTTTTCAACCTCCACAGCAATAGAAAAAAATGTAATAACAGGTGATCAAAACATTGCATGCTTCCCACAATAATATATCTACGTAATTATACTGACCTGTAGAATTAGGGTGTGTGTCGCCCTGGGCAAGCCAGGGGACACAGGTCACACACCACCACACCTTACATCCCAGGTAGGAACACCACAGCTAACCAGAAATCCTTGTTGCCTTCCTCCAGAGGCTGATGATTCACACCAGGGGGTGGGCCAGGCAGTTAGCTCCGCCCACCGAGGAGGTCACAGCTCTGGAGGCGGGAGAAACCAGGCAGTTGAGTCCAGGAGGAGGAAGTGGAAGGAGTGGAGGAGTAGTCTAGACAGGGCAAAAGTAATCAACTAAGTGAAAGTGAAAGTAGAAAAGGGGAAAACGAAGAAAGCAAGTGAGGTGACAAGAAAGAAGGAAAGCCTGAAGGGTCCAGCTTTGTGTAGGACCAGGTCAGCAAGGTCAGCAACGGCGGTGACTGTCTGGAGGGGGACCGTTTGGAAGTTCCTGGAAGGACCCCGTTGGCTGTGTGCCCGGCGGTCTGGAGCAGTGTTCCGAAGGACAGTCAGCACCAGGGCAGGGGCCTCTCGGACCCCGGCAAGGCTAGGAATCGCCAAATTTGCCGAATCCGTCAGTGAAGGGGATGTAGATCCCCCAACAACAAAGACCCGATTGAAGGCAACAGCCCAGCCAGTATAGAAGAGACACCGCCACCGCCAAGGCACCCGTTTCTTAGGGCCAGCGCCTGCGGGCAAAGAGTAGAGCTCCCCCGGTCCAGCTTGAAGCCGGGGAGCGGGGTTACCGGTGGGGACCCATCGCAACCAACCAGTTCATCAAGGTGCAAGGAAAAGGGACATCACCGTCACCTACCGGGAGAGCAAGTGCAGCCGTCCATGGGACCATCTATCCAGCCGTTGGTTTACCGTAAAAACTGTGTCACGTCTCAGGCTGAGTGAGTACCACAGTGCCGCAAGGCACAGCGCTGCCCCCGCGTCCCTGCGCCCACCAGGCCCTGCACCTCCCTCACCATCACCGGGCCCCGGGATCACCAACCCCTGCCCACGGAGGGGCAACACAACACCTGGCTGCTCCGCATCACCATCCCCGGGAGCCCCATAGAGAGCAGCGGTGGTGAAATCACCACAACCGTGGGTGGTGTCACGGACAATAATCATCCCCACATCCAACAACCCCCTTTCACTCACGGGCGAGGAGTGCCGCTCGAGAAACCCCCGGGATCCGGCCCACCGCTCGAGCCACCACTGAGCAGCAGCCGCCGGACCCGAGCAGAAGGGGTGAGCGAAGTGTGCTGACACCCTCCTCCCCGCCCGCGACAGGTGCATGCCCATGATCAGTGTTTACAGCGTTTTGGTTGCAGTATACTTCAGCTGCGTCCAAAACGCTGCGTTGTACAGTACAAGCAGTGGATGGATTTCTAGAAATACCGTGCCCACTGTGCTTGTTTTTTCTGCAGCAAACACTGACCTGCGGTGCGTCTATCCAGACCACAGCATGTCAATTGTTTGCTGCGTATTCACATGCATCCTCCATAGGGAGAAGACAAGTGACAGACCACAGCTCACTGAACCTTGATTGTGAGTACAAGCAGCTGCAGTCTCCTGCGTTCTCCTACGGAGGAGACTCGCAGCCCCACAGATCAGGACCCGCTGCATCCAGGACGCAGTGAGTCCTGATCGTGGTCACATACCCTTATACTGCCAGGTCAGTTTTACAGTAAAATGAAAGGGACAAAAACTATTGCAGAATTTCCCTTTTTTTTGCTATTTTGCCACACGTAATTTTTTTCCTGCTTATCATTACATCATATGATAAAAAGGATGGTGTCATTCAAAAGTATAACTCATCTCACAGAATACAAGCTCTCACAAGGCTACATTGATGGAAAAATAAAAAGTTTATTAGACGCATCGGATTATAAGATGCACCCCAAATTTAGAGAAAAAAAGGTAAAAAAAAATGGGTTCATCTCACAATTTGGTGGTTTTTTTCTGGGGGGATTGCAGCAGTGGTGGAGCGGAGTCACAGGAGGCAGGGGCGGAGCAGATCAATGCTGCAGGACGAGTGGGTGGCAGGTGTTCCATATGCTGTGAGGTAGGCAACTTCCAGAAACTGTTGGTGGTGCAGGCTTCAAAGAAATGGTGCCCGGAGTCGGCGCATGTGCAGATTGAGCTATCAGCTCAATGACAAGCCGAGATCTCATCTGCATATGCGCTTGCAGCACCCTGGGATTTGCTACCCCAGTGGTCTGCAGGATCCGAAGGCTTTCTGGAACACCCTCTGCTGACAACCCACACCTCACACACAGGTAGGGGGCACATTCCCTGAGAACTGGGCGCAGCATGTAGAGGGTTAACAGTGGTCAGATGTGAGAACCAATCCTTACCTGTTAGCCTGGGGAATGGGGCATGTGCTAGTGGGAAGCTACAGGGGTTGCTAGGCAGAGTAGGCAGAGGAAAAACGATGGTTGAAGAAGTGTCAGTTGAAAGGAGGCAGTGAGAGAGAGGGGTGTAAGGATTGTGAGGAGACCTCAAAGGGTGACTAGGAGGTAATAGCCTGAGGGTAGACAGAAGATCCCAGGTACTATGCATGACGGGGTACTGGGACCCCAGAGTAGACGACAGCTCCAGGCGGTTTGCTGATCCAGCCGTGTGTGGTGACTTCCAGGATACCACACCACCATAGGCTTAGGGACACAGCCTAATATATAGGACCCGGGGAGAGGGCACGAGAAGTAACCTACCCCACAAGGGACTGCGAGCCTGTCATACTGGGCCTGGAAAGAAAAGGAGTGGAGCGCCGCAGGTCACCAACAGCTTCAGAGCAAGGAGACCATCAGCTCTTATGTGCACGGAGGGCTCAACTGGGTCAAAGGAAAGCACTGGACAAAGGAAAGTCGGTTGACCAGCCATACCAAACTGCACTTGCAACATCCAGTGAGTAAATACCATTTAATCTGCAAGAACTGCGTCGTGTCTATTACTGGCGCACCACAAGGCGCAGCACACCTACATGGGACTTAAGCCCCTACTGGCGGAGGATGCAAACACACTTGCTGCTATACCATCTGCCCCTAAAACCAAAGCAGCGGCGGGACATCTTATTACCGCAACCCGCCAATGGCGTCACGAGTGACATACAAAATAACCCTGTTACCGAGCGCACACCCAGGTCACAGAACCGGGCACGGCCACCTGTGACAGTGATCCCCGTTATCCAACGCCCGTAACCAAGTATCCCAAGTGTCTGGGGCGTGGCAGCTCTCTACACGCTATCTCCGGGCGCCATTCCCCTTCAGTCCGCTGCTGGAGATATATGTGCCGGAGACATCATGTGCGCAGATGAGATCTTGAGTCAAGAGCGGTAGGTGTTTTGGTCACTGAAAGCTTTGCAGAACAGGTAACAGAGCTTATCCTGGTAGTAGGGCCAATTTGGAGTTCTTTTCAGAAGCCAAACAAATTCCTTCATTTTGCTTTTATCAGCTTTATAAAAACTTGGCTATCCAATAGTCATACCTTTGCTTCATAATCTATATATATAATTGCCTTATTCTGTCTGTCTGTCTGTCTGTCTGTCTGTCTTGCTCCAAAATTGTGTCCACGGAGATGTCCATTACAGTGACAACCGTCTGATTGGCGCCTGGGCTCGGCCTGGCCTCGCCCCCCCCCCACGGATTGGTCGCTCGCCTCGGCCTGGCCCCCGCCTTCGCATGGATTGACCGGCTCGCCCCGGTCCTCCCGCACAGCATCACCAGACATAACCTTGCGATGCTGGGATCGTGACGGAGTCGGTGAACGCTGGTAACCATTATACACATCGGGTAACTAAGGTCCCTTGGTTACCCGATGTGTATCATAGTTATGAGTGTACACCGGCTACGTCACGATCCCAGCAGCGCCAGACATAACCTTGCGATGCTGGGATCGTGACGGAGGCCGGTGAACGCTGGTAACCATTATACACATCGGGTAACTAGGGTCCCTTAGTTACCCGATGTGTATCATAGTTACCAGTGTACACCGGCTCTGTCACGATCCCAGCAGCGCCAGACATACCCTTGCGATGCTGGGATCGTGACGGAGCCGGTGAACGCTGGTAAGCATTATACAAATCAGTTAACTAAGGTCCCTTAGTTACCCGATGTGTATCATAGTTACCAGCGTTACACCGGCTCCTGGTACACATGTGCAGGGGAGCCGGCATTATACTCCTCTCCCCCCAGGACTACTCCTCCTATTATAGTCCTCCTATTATACTCCTCTCTGAGTATAATAGGAGAACTATTATAGCATGGGGGATGGAGCATGATGGGGAGTGCGCAGCATGGGGGATGGAGCACGATGGGGGGGGTGCGCAGCATGGGGGATGGATCACGATGGGGGGTGCGCAGCATGGGGGGTGGAGCACGATGGGGGGTGGGCAGCATAGGGGATGGAGCACGATGGGGGGTGCGCAGCATGGGGGATGGAGCACGATGGGGGGTGTGCAGCATGGGGTATGGAGCACGATGGGGGAGTGCGCAGCATGGAAGATGGAGCACGATGGGGGGTGCGCAGCATGGGGGATGGAGCACGATGGGGGGTGGCGCAGCATGGGGGATGGAGCACGATGGGGGGGGTGTGCAGCATGGGGGATGGAGCACGATGGGGAGTGCACAGCATGAGGGATGGAGCACGATGGGGGGGTGCGCAGCATGGGGGATGGAGCACATTGGGGGGTGGGCAGCATGGGGGATGGAGCCACGATGGGGGGGTGCGCAGCATGGGGGATGGAGCACGATGGGGAGTGCGCAGCATGGGGTATGGAGCATGATGGGGGGTGCGCAGCATGGAAGATGGAGCACGATGGGGGGTGCGCAGCATGGGGGATGGAGCACGATGGGGGGGTGAGCAGCATAGGGGATGGAGCACGATGGGGGTGAGCAGCATAGGGGATGGAGCACGATGGGGGGTGCGCAGCATGGGGGGATGGAGCATGATGGGGAGTGCACAGCATGGGGATGCAGCACGATTGGAGTGCGCAGCAGGGGGGATGGAGCACGATGGGGGTGCGCAGCATGGGGGATGGAGCACGATGGGGAGTGTGCAGCATGGGGGGATGGAGCACGATGAAGAGTGCGCAGCATGGGGGGATGGAGCACGATGGGGATGTGCGCAGCATGGGGGATGGAGCACGATGGGGGTGCACACCTCCCCCCAAAACACACACACACCGCCACACGCGCACCGAACAACACACCACACGCACACTGGGAACCACAAACACCGCCCTACACAGACACCCACAAACACAGACAACACCGCACACACACAAGACCCAACACACAAACACCGCAGCATACACAAATATACGCACATACCGCGCAACACACACATTGCACAAAACATACCTCCCCCCAAAACACACACACGCACCCCACAGCCACACAAACCGCGCAACACACACACACAACGCTACAGACACACAGCGCTCTACAAACAATGCAACACACAAACAACACCGCTCTCACCCCCCGCCACACCCAGACAACACCCAGGAACATGTACAGCGCCCTACACAAACACTTGGTAACTACACACAACGAACATCTATATATATATATATATATATATATATATATATATATATATATATATATAAAATCATACATTAACTACACAATACGTAAATTCTAGAATACCCGATGCGTAGAATCGGGCCACCTTCTAGTAACAGTATACTTGTCTTCCCACAAGCATTGCAGAAGACAGCTTGCCATGCCCAGTAGAATGACTGAAGTCCCAGTAGTTTCATTGCCATAACCCAACTGCAATGGTTGGTTGTAATGACTGTCTGCCCCATTTCCTGGCGTGCGTTAAGTCTATGTCTTCCTCCACATCCACCTGCTCCTCCTTTTCTTCCTCCTCATTCTCTTTTTCCTACTCCTTTTACTTCTCCAAATCCATTATCATGCGACATGGACCTACATGGTCTTCAACAGTCACAGGATAATGCTAAACATGTGAAAATTGGTGTTCTTCCTCCAAAACCTCTTGTATACTGGCTAGACTTTTTTCAGACTAAATATTAGTGGGATTCCATAGATGATTCCCTAGGTGTCTTTATTGACAAATTTAGTCACCTATTCAAAGGCTGCAACAAATACCGCGTTGAATTCCAGCAAACCAGGTGATGCTCTGGAAGGCCATATTTTTCCTTGCAGTATTAAATTCAGGACATTGGCAATGCATGGATTGTGGGTTATGTTGCCTGTCCATAAGGCAACCAGAATGTTCCGGCATTGTCACTCTTGACAGTTCCAAGTTGCAGTTAACGTGGAGCCATCCAGGTGGCTAGTTGCCTCTTAATGCACAGCAGCAACTTTTCCATCATTTGGCTTTTCTCCCCCAGGTTTTCCAGTTGTAAAACTGCTTGGTAGTGCTTTGCCTTGCGTTGTGGGCAGGGGACAGAACACGGCAGGGGGCTGCTCGGGATGCTCGGATCCGGGGGTCGTGTCGGAGGCTCGAGGGGAAGTCGGATCCAGGTCTGAGCACCCGTCCGTCGCCCGCAAGTGAAAAAGGGGATTGATTATATGGGGAGGGTTTTGTCAGTGACGCCACCCGTGGTGTGCGGTGATGGTTGGTGTCACCGCTGCTGCCGCTGAGGTGATGCCCGGGACCGATGGAGTGGGGCAGCTGGATGTTATCCCCTCCACGGGTAGGGGAGGTGTTGTCCCGGGGCCCCGTTACAGGTGGGATGGTGCTGCAGAGCGCAATCTGCAGGGTTGTTTACATATTTTTTTATTTTAAAATTTGGTTCAAACAAAATAAATTGTTCAGACAGTAAAATTTAACAACAATTAGTCAAATTACAATCTAAAGTTAAATTAACATTACATTTTTGAAATAGAAAAAGTGGGGCAGAGGAAAGGGGGAAAACAAAAAATGAGAGGGGGGGAGGGAAAGGCTATAGGATTAAAGAAAAAGGTAAACTAGAGTTGTAGTACAGTTTTGGCTGAAAATTTAAACTGAATCTCTTAACACATAAATTGCTAAACGGAACTATTAGAATAAAAAAGACGGAGAATAGAATTAAATCATTTTTACAGCTAGTAGCTCCACGAACTCAAGGATTTAATATAATAAGATTGGGATTGAATTTCTTTGACCAAAGGTTCCATCTCACCGAGTAATTATCATACAATCTATCTTTATAAGCAAACTTAAATTCGTAAAGATTGTGAGAAGGAAATTCTTTCTATTACTTCATGTATAGATGGAACATTAGTATTTCTCCAATTGGCACCGAGGAGATTTTTAATCACTTGGATGATATGACAGGTCTATAATGTAAGTTAAGTTCATCTATCCCAATTGATAGCAGAACTAATTCCGCAGAGAGACTACATTATGGAGGAGAATTTCTGTATCTCTCCACATTTCCTTCAGTTTTGGACAACTCCAAAAATATGACTGTGTAGCACCTCTCTCTCCACATTCTCTCCAAAATAAATCAGAATTATGAGAAATGAATCTATGTAGTTTTTGTGGGGTATAGAACCACTCAACCAGAATCTTATAATAAGATTCTTGTATGAATATACAGGTAGACATCGAGTATGTATAGGTTAACACAGATTTCCATTTGTTAGATTGAAATGTCGTATTCAATTGTTTTTCCCAAAATTCCATATATTTCAATTACTTAAATGTATAGTCATCATTAAAAATTTAATATATGTTACTGGTATTCCATAAGCCTATGTTTAATGGGTTGTTTAGTAAGTCTATGATGAAGGTGGGTAATTTTTTTGATAGCAGGTGTGTTTCTTGCAGAAACTCCCATATACGAGTCCATTTATATTTCGCTGATATTGGTAGATTGTATTTTATAAGTAACATGTCAAAAAGAATAATATCTTTATTACTTATAATATCATCAAGGAAATGTATACCACATCTTTTCCAATTTATTAATTTAATTCTTGGTATCATCAGTTCCAAAGTATCTATCGAGATGTTTTTTAAACTTGTCATCGAGACCTTTTCTGCTATTAAACAGTTTAGCAGAGTTCTCCAAGCTTTTATCTCTGCATTTTTAGTAGGGTTTCTTGGCAATTTTTTATTTGTTCTAAGCAGATAAGCTAAGAGTAAAGCAGGCTTTACACGGGTCGACGGATCGTGCGATTTCACGATCGATCGTACCCGCCCCCGTCGTTTGTGCGTCGCGGGCAAATCGTTGCCCATAGTGCACAAAGTCGGTAACCCCCCGTCACACGTACTTACCTCCTGGGTAACGTCGCTGTAGGCGGCGAACATCCTCTTCCTGAATGGGGAGGGCCGTTTGGCGTTACAGCGACGTCACACAGCCGCCGGCCAATACAAGCGGAGGGGCGGAGATGAGCGGGACGTAACATCCCGCCCACCTCTTTCCTTCTGCATTGGGTGCCGCGTGACGCAGGTAAGATATGTTCATCGTTCCCGGGGTGTCACACACTGCGATGTGTGCTGCCCCGGGTACGATGAACAATCAGCGCCATTGTAAGTAAACGATATTATGGAACTGAGAGACACGTACACAACTCACGATTTGTGAGCGATACTGTGTCGCTCAGAGGTGTTACACGAGATGACGTCATGTACGATGCCGGATGTGCATCACGAAATCCGTGACTCCGACGATGCATCGCATGATAGTTCGTCTCGTGTAAAGCACCCTTAAGTCTTTCTTATTTTTATTCCAGGTGGTGAATTTTTTAAGAGACATCCAACTGTTATCAAGGTTCTCTAATAGTGTAAACTGAGTTTGTTTTACTAGGTTGCTTAGGTAGCAATCTGCAGAGTTGGACCGGGTGGTATTTGTGTACTCACAGTTCCTGAATTAATTCACACAGAGTCCAGATGGTAAACCAAATTGCCAGTGACCGGTGACCTCCGGCGAGTGTGTTCGGGTCCCACAGCCTGGTACAGCATACAGGGGTCCCTTCCTCCTGCACTTATTGTTTGTGTCCTTAATTCTGACTACTCCGCTTGAAACGGGGAAGTCCACTCCCGGTGATACTATGTGTTGGGAGCTGTGGCCCGCGAGATCTGACCCTTGGGATCTTAGCAGGCAATTGCGGAGCCCAATCCTCCCCGTTGGGCTTCCGTCTCACTCTATCTTGGCCTCCTGTGGGACAAGACCTGAAACCTTGTCCCCTGCTGGTCAATTAGTAAGGTGCATGAAGCTGTCCTTGCTCTAGGGTCCAGGTACCCTGTCATGCACGGCCTCCAGACCGGATTCCCGCTGTCGATACCGGCGGGCTACAGCCCTGGCCTGGTCGACTTAAGATCTCCCGCGACCGGATGTCCGTTGCCTGTGGCCCTGTCTGCCGACTGCCACCTAGTCAGTACTCCGATAATCCAGGGGCTCCAACCCCTGACTACCCTGTCACTTTACACTCCTTTCACTTTCTCTCTCTCTGTCCAACTCTGTATGTCTCTCGCCCCTCCCATCACACCTCAGGACCCCTAGGTGGGTGTCACCATCCGCTTGGCCCCGCCCACTGGTGTGTCCCTATTGTCATGGGGGTGACTAGGCTTTGCTGGCTGATGCTGTGTACCTGGATGTGGGGTTTGTGTTGGAGGGTCAAGGAGGAAGGAATCCTGCACCTGGAAGAGATGTGCAGTCATCTGTGACACCCTGATTTTGTCAGGGCGTCACACCTTGTATGTGCAAAACAAAAAGAAGGAGGGCGCTGTGTGGAATCCATGATGTGCTGTGTGCTTGTTAAGGATAAGCCCACATCAGTTGAGCAGGATTCAGAGGAGGTGTAAGAGAAGACAGATATCTTCCATCTAATGATGGAAACAGATGTAGCTCCCAGTCGCAGAGGCCTGACCACCTGCTCCAGATGCCATGGTGCATCATTGTCATGAAAACAGTCACCCAGTGAGCTATGAAACTCATATATTGTCCCTGTCTATAGTTGCTGCTTCAGCTATAATGCAGTGCACTTTTAAGCTCAAATACAGGTCCAGAAAGGAGCCTAAATTTTTCTACACATAGAAACAAAGAGCGGCACCCTTTTGTTCAGAAAAATAATGGTGTCTTGGTATCGTTCAGTAAGGCTGAGCGCACATCATTGTGACGCCCTGGCCTATCAAGTCGTCACAGGGTATTGTGCAATCTGAGCTTCTGCATGATATCCACCTCCTCCTTGGTTATGGGTCCCTGACCTTTGGTGTTGCTAAGAACAAGCTAATCAAAATCCTAGGAACACTCTGCACCACACCCACCAGACACATCAATGGGTAGCTTGAAGGGAATAGGGCCGCCCACTTGGGTGGTTGGTTAGGGAGGGTCAGGAGTGTCGGGACAGACAGTGTGAAGTGACTCTCAAATGGAGAGGTCAGGAGCTGGGCTCCTCATGTACTAGATGGCAGACGTTAGTCTGGGCCTGGTAGGAGCTGGAACCCCGGTCGCAGGGGATCGTGACAAGGGGCACGGAACTGCCGAGGAGGGCAGCCGGTGGCCTTGTGCCATCTCCGGGCAGAGGCCAGGGCACGACAGGGTACATGAACCCTAGGCCGGGAAGTAGCTTCAAGCGTCCTGGTAATTCACCCAATGAGAATGGAGCCTTCAAGATCCATTCTCCACCCGCTCCAAAATTGGGGTCCTAGCGCAACGAGGGGGATAGGACTTTCCCAATACACGGTCCAGAAAATCCCAAGCGTGAACCCTGAGAGCAAGCTCACTCCATTAGCCATACGGGGGAGCGGGACCCAACTAGTTCTATACTACAGGGGCCAATCAGTTGAAAGGTGCCAAGGAAAAGGTCACAGGCTAACAAGCAACACCAACGGGTACAGAATCCAGGCGTGCTCCCTCCCTGCTGCAGCGGTGCTCAGAATTTTGGTTTACAAGTTGTCGGTGTCAGTGTTCTTGGACTGAGTGAGTACGCAGTGACCTTTTCCTCCCCAATGGTATCCCCTCACTACCATTACCGACCACCGGGGCATTCCCCCTACCCACGGAGGGGTTAAACACCTGGCTGCCATCCCATCGCCACCGGGTGCTCCCAGCGGCAGCGGTGGTACTCCGCCTTACCACACAGCGTGGGTGGCGTCACGAACTTTACACACACTACCCCCTGTAAATACCCCCCTTTTTGTTTTGAGTGGCCGCACGACCCCCGGGTCCGAAGACCCCTCGAGCCACCGCGGACCCGGATCCGTTAAGCAGCCCGGCTGCTGACATGGGGGCGGTACATCCTCATTTCTCAAAAGGCAGCAGAATCCAAAAGATAGTAAGTCATCAACTGCCTCACCAGCAACTTGTCAAGATGTGAGTTTAGTTGGCAAACCAGCAGATGACTGGGAGCCTACAGTTGTTTCCTTGCCACACAATCGGAGACAGATATTTGCTTCCATTTCAATGGAAGAAGGTGGAGGAGGATGTGCACTTTGAGTACCACTCTTAGTAGAGGATGATGAAAACGATGATGGTGGTAGATACTGTGTGGGCGTGGATAGCAGGGAACATCTGGGCCCTTACATTAGTTCCCTTGCTAGTCGCCCCGATTAGCATGTCAGTACGTCCCTGTCGGCATGCTAACATGCTAATGAATGTGCAGTGTCACAGGATAATCTCACTCACCTCTCCGTCGCCATCACGTTCAACACTGGATTTCGGCTCAGTGCGTATGACTCCGGAGTTTGGGTCATGTGTACTACTTTAGGACGCATCAACCCGGCTTCATAGTGCGCATGACCGGAACTCTTCAGCACTGATGTAATAGACTACAATTGAATTAGGTATTTATCTATCATTATCCTGTGTGCTCCAAATGCTGTTATCCCTACATAGCACAGGCGTAATAGCTTTTATATTGCCTGTGATAGCCCGCCAGATTGGCTCTGCTACACCATTTAATTGGATTTTTGAAGGGTATTATGGGAAAGCCCATGCTAGACACTGTTAGCCCACTGACTAAAAGGTGCTTTACACGCTGCGACATCGCTAGCGCCCGTCCCCGTCGTTGGTGCGATATGTGGTGATCGCTGCCATAGTGAACATTATCGCTACGGCAGCATCACATGCACATACCTGTTCTGCGACATTGCTGGAGACATTGAACAATCCCTCCTTCAAGGGTGAGGTGCGTTCGGTGTCACAGCGACATCACAAAACGGCTGTCGAAAAGAAGAGGAGGGGAGGAGATGAGCTTCCAGAACGTGCCGCCCACCTTCTTCCTTACTCATTGCCGGTGGACGCAGGTAAGGAGATGTTCGTCGTTCCTGCGGTGTCACACATAGCGATGTGTGACGCCGCAGGAACAACAAACAACCAGCGGCATGCCCCACCAACGATATTATGAAAAGGAGCGACGTGTCAACAATCAACGATTTTTGACGTTTTTGCGATCGTTGATCGTTGCTCCTTGGTGTCACACGCTGCGATGTCGCTAACGACGCTGGATGTGCGGCACTAACGACGTGACCCCGACGATATATCATTAGCAATGTTGCAGCATGTAAAGCACCCTTAAGTTTGCAGCATGTGTGCATACCTCCCAACCATCCCAGATTCAGTGGGACTGTCCCAATTTGAGGGCTCCCTCCCACAGTCCCGCTGTTCACTGGTCTTGTCTCAGCTCCTCCGCTCAGTGCAGTGAATAATTTAACTCAGTGAATAAATTAAAAGCTTATCTGCTCTGAGTTCCCTGGACAGGGCTAGAATTCATCTGCTTGTGAGCTCTTGGTCCACAGGCAAAAGTTCTTCCATTGAGCCACTGCCTGTATTGAGAGGTTTTGGAGGATTAGGTAATCTTGACTTGTATTGCAAGAAGAGACGCCAGAAGATAATTATTCAGCTACATAGAGATATAGATAGATATACACTACATCCATGTAGCTGAAGGAAGAAGTCAGATTCTTTTGTTCCCATAAAACTACTATAAAGAAATGAGAAAAAAAATGACAAAAATGTAATTATACTTTTCACCACCCCCTTGGAATCAAACTAGCATCTTTCAAGCACATAACAGTAGCTCTAGCTGTCCTAGCTGTTGAGACCCCAGTTTTGATGAGGTCAGAGGAAGGATTTTACATAGGTGAACCTGCAATGCATTCTCTGATTACACAATACACAGAGTTCCATTGTACAGAGCAGCATCTCTATGTCCTGTATTCTAGATGGAGAGGAAAAATGTTGTTTTTTCTAAAAAAAAATTACTAAAAATAATTTAAAAAAATTGAATAATGCAATTTTTATTGCTCTTTTTAAAAAAAATAATAAACATCACAAATCAGCAAATAACGTGGACATATTTGGTGTCCCTGTAATCATAACGACTTGATACACACAGCGATCAGATTATTTATGGGGATCAGTAAATGGTGAAAAAATGGCGCAATTTATTATTTTTCTCTATTAAAACCCATAAAAAATGTAATAAAAATGTATCACTGAGGCCGTGTTCACACATAGCGTAAATGCTGCGTTTTTTCTGCAGGTGTCCACACCACACAACGCAATAACAATCTTATCTAATTATTGCGTGTTTGCTGCGTTTTTTTATGCATTTTCCTTGACATTTGATACGTTTTATGCAGATGTGAATCCGGCTTTTTAATGCATTTTAATACTACATAAAAGCTCTGATTCTGCATTTAAAAATGAAAAGGCAATTTTTTTTTCGCTTGTATTTTTTTTCCAGGCTCCGCATAGAATCCTATAGAGGAAAACAACACCAAAACTGCAGAATTCAGCTGCGTCTTTAGATGCACCGAGGGCAGAGATTTCATGACGTCACATCCACTCTGTTTGGACATTTAGTCCGTGTTCACATGTAGCATAAATGCCAGTTTTTTCTGCTGCTTTTTTTGCACATTAATTCTGCTGTGTTTAATTGTCCAAGCAAAGTGGAAGGGATTTTATGAAAAGACGCTGCTGAAATCTGCGGTTTTGGTCCTTTTTTTTTTTCTCTAGAGGTTTCTATGTGGAGCTTAAAAAAAAATGCATGGAAAAACCTGCAGATACTTTTTTAAGTGCAGATTCAAAGCTTTTCTGTAATATAAAAACACTTAAAAATGCGGCTTCACATCTGCACCAAAAACGCAATAAATAATGGGGAAAAGTCATAAGCAAAAATGCAATAATCAGAGAAGATTGCTATTGTATAATTTGGTGCGGATCCTGCAGAAAACAAAAAACACAGGATTTATGCAATATGTGAACACGGCCTTATAGACACAAAAAAGTAACATGTCATATACAAGCACATGCAAAAGCATATGAAGTTTATGTTCGTATTTGGTCATTTCCTCTTCTGCTCTCCATAATAGAGTCCTTATCACACAGCTGCACAGATGAATCAGCGGTTGCATAGATGTAGTCAGTCATCATTATTTATCAGTCTCTTCATTGTGTTACCTTATATCAGACATCAGCTGCAGGCTTTTAGGCTCTATCTTGCTCCTCATATACAAAACAAAGCTTGGTTATAGAAAAGCATATAGAAAAATATGTATGTTGTACTTTCACAATAGAAAAGCATATAGAAAAATTTTTTGCATTCTCATTGTAATATTTATATAAATATGAGAAACTTCTGGTTGCTATGCATTAATGAACAGTCCAGGGCGTCTGATGAGCACCCCTCACTGCCAAATGGGTGTGGTTTGGGGTGTGGCCAAAATTTGCCACTGTGCGCCGCATGATTTGTTCCTCTTTCTGTTCTTTAAAAGTTGGGAGGTATGTGTGTGAGATGTTGCTTGGCATTTTGTTTTTGCAAGCCATGAATCTTAATGCTGAAATTTCTAAATCTGAGTGAAATTTCAGGAAATTCAGCTCGAACTTGATCCTCCACAGATTCATCTTCTCATTTCTAATCACTGCATTAAGTATTTCTGAAAACAACAGACTTTATGAACACATTTGTGTTTACTTTACACTATGTTGTTGTATCTAACCTTTTTTGGTTTATTAAGTTGTGAATATTGATTCATTACTATATTATTACTCACTTGTTATCACTGTATGAACTTTCCTTATTGTTCTTTGTTTGAGAAAGGCTCATTTTGTTTTAGCTGAATCGTTGCCCAATATGGACTAATAACGTCCACGATATTTGACAATATTTCTAAAGTGCTGTCTATGTTTGAGTTTTAGATAAAGAGAAAGACAATGAGTAATACAGATGACTAGTTTCTTCATACAATAGGTGTCTGAGGCTGTCATCACCATTAAAGGCTTTGTACGAAGTATTAAATAAATTTCAGTAAGTGTGTTCAATACTTTCTCCCCATGTCTTATCTCATTACACATCACTAAATTTATGAAACACCGCACCCCCAATACTTTAAAACTGCACATCTTAGGGTGGCCTTTTTTCGTGGCCAGCCTAAGACACACCTGTGCAATAATCATACTTTCTAATCAGCATCTTGATATGTCACACCTGTGAGGTGGACGGATTATTTCGGGAAAGAAGTGCTCACTAACACAGATTTAGGGAAAATTGTGAACTATATTTGAGAGAAAAGGGTCTTTTGTGTACATAGAAAAAGTGTAATGCTCACGACTGATGTAGAGGCAGCATGCGGGGTTGGTGAACCCACTAAACCACAGGGGAGACCCGAGCTTACCCTTTAGTGGAAGGGCCTTAACTAAGTTCCTACCACAAGGCAGAAGCCAGGTACCACTCCCAGGGCAGTGAATGGGACTGTGGCAGCTGATCCTCAGAATAGGAGATGGATTAGACAGAGATGCAGGCAGGTAGAGGCGGGATGGTTGAGACAAACAGGCAGGCGGGTAAAGACAGATATGGTGGGCACGGTAGGGAGAAGTAGGTATCAGAAGGCAGGTACAGGTGACGGACACAGGGATAATGGGACAGGAGCTGACAACTAGCTAGCAGACAGGTAGCCAAACTAACTAAGGACATTGCACAGGTACCTCCCCTAATGGGAGGGTGTCTTAAATGCATAGTGCCTCTCAGTCATAGACTGAGAGACATTACCTGGAAATAGCGCGCCGGCCACATGGGCCACTTTTCCTAAAAGCCCACTTTTTCCTAAAAAATTTTTGGAGTGCTGCCTGTTATTTTTTATAATAGGTAGATAGATAGATAGATAGATAGATAGATAGATAGATAGGAACGTTTACTGCTGCATGCATATAGAGCTATGATCTTACCCCCAGGCATTTCAAATTAATAGATAATGCCCATTATTTCACGCACAGTCCCTCAAGCTATTGTTGATCAGACAGACTGACTGACCCTATTGTATGGGAAGTGTCACAAACTAGTAGCTCATTAGTCTCTTTTGTGTTTTCTGATTAACCAGGCAGAATTACTGTACAGAGCATTTGAGGACATATTGTGATGGCCACATCAGATCCTTCCCAGACCATAAACATTCACATCCAATTGAACTAATAGATCTTGTATTTGTTATGTCTGTGATGCTAAAATGATGAGATTCTGTTCATTGAAATGTAAGACTGTTATGTATATACTAGAAGGTGGCCCGAATCTACGCATCGGGTATTCTAGAATTTATGTATTGTGTAGTTCATGTATGATTTTTGTTATATATATATATATATATAGATGTTGTTGTGTGTAGTTACCAAGTGTTTGTGTAGGGCGCTGTACATGTTCTGGGTGTGGCGGGGGGTGAGAGCGGTGTTGTATGTGTGTTGCGTGTGTTGCGTTGTTTGTGGAGCGCTGTGTGTCTGTAGCATTGTGTGTGTGTGTGTGTGTGTGTTGTGCGGTTTGTGTGTGTGTGGTGTGTTTTGGGGGGAGGTATGTTTTGAGCAATGTGTGTGTTGTGCGGTATGTGCGTATATTTGTGTGTGCTGCGGTGTTTGTGTGTTGGGTGTTGTGTGTGTGCAGCGTTGTGTGTGTGTGTGTGGGTGTCTGTGTAGGGCGTTGTTTGTGGTTCCTATGCTGCGCATTCCCAAACGTGCTCCATCCGCCATGCTGCGCACTCCCAAACGTGGTCCATCCGCCATGCTGCGCACTCCCAAACGTGCTCCATGCGCCATACTGCGCACTCCCCATCGTGCTGCATCCCCCATGCTGCGCACTCCCAAACGTGCTCCATCCGCCATGCTGCGCACTCCCCATCGTGCTCTATCCGCCATGCTGCACACTCCCAAACGTGCTCCATCCGCCATGCTGCGCACTCCCAAACGTGCTCCATCCGCCATGCTGCGCACCCCCCATCATGCTCCATCCGCCATGCTGCGCACTCCCAAACGTGCTCCACCCGCCATGCTGCGCACTCCCAAACGTGCTCCATCCGCCATGCTGCGCACTCCCAAACGTGCTCCATCCGCCATGCTGCGCACTCCCAAACGTGCTCCATGCGCCATACTGCGCACTCCCCATCGTGCTGCATCCCCCATGCTGCGCACTCCCAAACGTGCTCCATCCGCCAGGCTGCGCACTCCCCATCGTGCTCTATCCGCCATGCTGCACACTCCCAAACGTGCTCCATCCGCCATGCTGCGCACTCCCAAACGTGCTCCATCCGCCATGCTGCGCACCCCCCATCATGCTCCATCCGCCATGCTGCACACTCCCAAACGTGCTCCACCCGCCATGCTGCGCACTCCCAAACGTGCTCCATCCGCCATGCTGCGCACTCCCAAACGTGCTCCATCCGCCATGCTGCGCACTCCCAAACGTGCTCTATCCGCCATGCTGCGCACTCCCAAACGTGGTCCATCCGTCATGCTGCACACTCCCAAACGTGCTCCATCCTCCATGCTGCGCACTCCCAAACGTGGTCCATCCACCATGCTGCGCACTCCCAAACGTGCTCCATCCCCCATGCTGCGCACTTCCCATCGTGCTCCATCCCCCATGCTGCGCACCCCCCATCGTGCTCCATTCCCCATGCTGCACCAGCATCAGCCTCTCTGCCCGCAGCATCAGCCTCTCTGCCCGCAGCATCAGCCTCTCTGCACACAGCATCAGCCTCTCTCCTCCCAGCATCAGCCTCTCTCCTCCCAGCATCAGCCTTTTCTGTCCCTAGCATCAGCCTCTCTCCTCCCAGCCTACCCCAGCCTCAGCCTCCCTCAGCATCAGCCTCTCTTCTCTCAGCCTTCCCCTCCCAGCCTTCCCCAGGATCAGCCTCTCTCATCCCAGCATCAGCCTCTCTCCTCCCAGCATCAGCCTCTCCTCTCTGTCCCCAGCATCAGCCTCTCTCCTCCCAGCCTTCCCCAGCATCAGCCTCTCTCCTCCCAGCCTCCCCAGCATCAGCCTCCCCCAGCATCAGCCTCTCTCCTTTTAGCCTCCCCCAGCATCAGCCTCTCTCCTTCCAGCCTCCTCCAGCATCAGCCTCCCTCTCCCAGCCTTCCCCAGGATCAGCCTCTCTCCTCCCAGCCTCCGTCTTCCCAGCCTCCCCCAGCATCAGCCTCCCCCAGCATCAGCCTCTCTCCTTCCAGCCTCCCCCAGCATCACCCTCTCTCCTTCCAGCCTCCCCCAGCATCAGCCTCCCTCTCCCAGCCTTCCCCAGGATCAGCCTCTCTCCTCCCAGCCTCCGTCTTCCCAGCCTCCCCCAGCATCAGCCTCCCCCAGCATCAGCCTCTCTCCTTCCAGCCTCCCCCAGCATCACCCTCTCTCCTTCCAGCCTCCCCCAGCATCAGCCTCCCTCTCCCAGCCTTCCCCAGGGTCAGCCTCTCTCCTCCCAGCCTCCGTCCTCCCAGCCTTCCCCAGCATCAGCTTTCCCCTCCCAGCCTCCCTCAGCATCAGCCTTCCCCAGCATCAGCCTCTCTCCTCCCAGCCTCAGCCTCTCTCCTTCCAGCCTTCCCCAGCATCAGCCTCTCTCCTCCCAGCCTCAGCCTCTCTCCTTCCAGCCTCCCTCAGCATCAGCCTCCCCTTCCCAGCCTTCCCCAGGATCAGCCTCTCTCCTCTCAGCCTCCTTCAGCATCAGCCTTCCCCTCCCAGTCTCCCCTAGCATCAGCCTCCCTCTCCCAGCCTTCCCCAAGATCAGCCTCTCTGCTCCCAGCCTCTTCCAGCACGCCGTGCTCCTCTGCCGACACTCACACACACCCGATCGCATACACTCACACACACAACCGATCGCATACACTCACCCACACAACCGATCGCATACACTCACCCACACAACCGATCGCATACACTCACCCACACCCGATCGCATACACTTACCCACACCCGATCGCATACACTCACACACACCCGATCGCATACACTCACCCACACCCGATCGCATACACTCACACACACCCGATCGCATACACTCACACACACCCGATCACATACGCTCACCCACACCCGATCGCATACACTCACACACACCCGATCGCATACACTCACACACACAGACACTGACGAAATCGCACATACGCGCTGATACTCACAACATCCGGAGATATCACATGCTTCTGGCCTTGTGATCCTCCGGCAGGTCCTGGAAGCTCACAGCACAGTATCGCCGCCGAGAAGCAAGCGATATCCCAGGATGTTGTGAGTATGTGGATGCGATGTGATGTGTGTGTGAGTGTGATCTGATGTGTGTATGTGTGTGTGTGTGCTGTTATGTGTGTGTGTGCGTGTATGTTCCGCCGCTGCAGGACCTTGATGTGTGGATGCGATGTGATGTGTGTGTGATGTGTGTGTGAGAGTGAGTGTGAGCCGGTGTACGCTGGTAACTATGATACACATCAGGTAACTAAGGGACCTTAGTTACCCGATGTGTATAATGGTGTCACGCTCCCCGGGTCCTCGGCTCCCCTTCCCGGGTCCCCTGCCCCGCTCCCCGGCTCACCTGCCACGCTCCCCGCGTCCCAGTCCCTTGTGCCCGTCCTTCCTGGGCTTCCTGGCCGCCGATCCCGGCGCCCGACGGCCTCCCAGGCCCTGCTCGGCTCCCCTGTGTCCTCCTCTCAGCCTCCTTCCCTGGCTTCTGGCACCCGGGCCGCGCGCACGCGCATTAGGGCGCGCGCGCGGTCACTGACCCTTTCTTAAAGGGCCAGCGCCCATTAACAGGAAATGAGGTTAGACAGGTACGGGGTATAAAGGGGGTTCTTGTCCAAGGGGGCGGGGCCTGATCTTCGTGTTTTCTGAGCTAGGAGTCAGGTCTCCTTGTGTTTTCCTGCCATACTTACGTATCTCTCTTCTAGAGCTGATCCCGCCTCGCCATCCAGTCCTGCTGAATCCCGAGCCCCGCACGCTGTCCGTCTGCCATCTGACAGTCCGTACCATCTCGGATCCCTGCGGTGACCTGTCATCTCGCTCCCAAGGTTCCGGACCCCGCCTGACATCATCTCGGCCTCCGAACCTGAGCTACGTCACCCGGACTACCATCTGTGACTCCGTGGTCCCAGGGACTCCTTCGCTACCTTCACTTGCACGGACTGTTCTGCTGCCCATCAGTGCTTCAGCTACCGGACTCCCTACCACCATCTTTGAGTTCGGTCCAGTGGATCCACCTCCTGGGTCTGCCCGACCGCCCGGCCCTGACAGTAAGATCAGGCCATGGATCCCGCTGCAGCACTATTGGCCCTGCAAGAGGAACTCCAACGCCAGCGTGAAGTCCAGACCCGCATGCTGCAATTTATGACCTCCGTGGACACTCGCCTGTACACATTACAAGCATCAATGACGCCTGCAGCACCCAGGTCTCCCACTAGGCAATCCACGGCTCCCGCACCAGTGGCAGCCGCGTCGGATGCTTCCCGACTCCGTTTGGCGTCACCTCCTCGTTATGCTGGAGATCCCAAGACCTGCAGGGGCTTCATAAACCAATGCTCCCTTCACTTCACGCAGCTGCCCCATCTGTTCGCCTCCGACCAAGCCAAGGTCGCCTTTATAATGTCTCACCTGGAGGGCGAGGCACTGGCGTGGATGAACCCCTTGTGGGAGAAGGAGGACCCCATGACCAAGGATCTTCAAGAGTTCCTGCAGGCCTTTCGTAGTACCTTTGACGAGCCGGGACGCGCCTCTGCGTCTGCTTCATCACTTCTCCGCCTACGTCAAGGAACACTGACGGTGGGCCAATACGCCATCCGTTTCCGCACTTTGGCTTCTGAACTCGGGTGGAATAATGAGGCCCTGACAGCCGCCTTCTGGGAAGGACTGTCAAGTCGCATCAAAGATGAGTTGGCGGGTCGTGACATGCCCTCCACCCTAGATGCCCTGATTGCCCTAGCCACGCGAGTGGACATTCGTTTTCAGGAGCGCTCCAAAGAGCTGGTTCGTGAGCGACGTGCGGTACGGCACTCCTCTCCGCCACAGAAGTCCTCTGTGCCACAGTCATCCACAGCTGGGATTCCTGTCCACGAACCCATGCAGGTTGATCGAGTACGACAGTCTGACCAACGTCGAGCAGAGCGGCTCGCCAAGGGTCTCTGCTTTTACTGCGGAGGGGACACACATCTCCTACGCTCCTGTCCGGAAAGGCCGGGAAACTCCAAAGCCTAGGGTTGGTAGGAGAGGCCACCCTAGGTGCTGGGACTCTCTCCGACCCAGTTATGTGGACGGTACAAGTATCAACAGGAGAGACGCGCTTCACGGCTGAGGCATACCTCGACTCCGGAGCAGCAGGCAATTTTATCCAGCAGGCCACGGTGGACAAATACCAGCTGCCTGTTACTCTACTCGAGAAGCCCCTACTGATTGCCTCGGTGGATGGGAGACCCCTCTCTGATACCATCTCCTGGATCACGAAGCCGGTGGAACTGCGTATCGGTGCTCTGCACACCGAGAACATCGCTCTCTACGTCCTTCCACACATGTCCCACCAAGTCCTGCTGGGACTTCCTTGGTTGCGAACACACGAACCCTCAGTCAACTGGGGTACTGGCGAAATCACCCGTTGGGGCTCTGCCTGTCATGAGAGATGTCTAAAGTCTATACAACCAGTCCGACGACCTCCGGTTCCTGAGAACCTACCGGGTCTGCCCTCGGCCTATTGGTCCTTCACGGACGTTTTTGACAAGAAGGAGTCTGAGGTACTTCCGCCACACCGTCCCTACGATTGCGCCATCGACCTGCTCCCAGGAACAACACCACCTCGAGGACGGATATATCCGTTGTCTCCAGCCGAAACCAGGGCCATGTCCACCTACATCATGGAAAGCCTGGCAAAGGGATTCATCCGGAGATCCTCCTCTCCTGCGGGAGCAGGCTTCTTCTTCGTTAAGAAGAAAGAGGGTGACCTTCGCCCATGCATTGACTACCGGGGCTTGAATCAGATTACTATAAAAAACAAGTACCCCCTACCGCTCATCCCCGAACTGTTCGATCGGCTCAGAGGAGCCCGTGTGTTCACCAAACTGGATCTTCGGGGTGCCTACAACCTAGTTCGTATCCGCTCTGGGGACGAATGGAAGACCGCGTTTAATACTCGCGATGGGCACTATGAATACTGTGTGATGCCCTTCGGTCTGTGTAACGCTCCTGCCGTATTCCAAGAACTGGTGAACGACATTTTCCGGGACCTCCTCTACGTATGTGTAGTAGTTTATCTGGATGACATTCTTGTTTTCTCTCCGGACCTCCAGACCCACAGAGAGAACGTAAAGCTGGTTCTACAAAGACTGAGAGAGAATCGTCTCTACGCCAGATATGAGAAGTGCGTCTTTGAGCAGTCTTCTCTTCCTTTCCTGGGATACATCATCTCGGGGACTGGGCTGCAGATGGATCCCAAGAAGGTCTCCGCCATTCTCAACTGGCCTCCCCCTTCTGGACTGAAGGCAATCCAACGGTTCCTGGGATTTGCCAACTACTACCGCCAGTTTATTCCTCACTTCTCCGCCCTGACTGCTCCTCTCTCCGCTCTGACCAAAAAGGAGGCTAATCCAAAGGACTGGTCACCTGCGGCCGACGCCGCATTTTGCTCCCTGAAGCGAGCATTCGCCTCCTCTCCTGTACTCCACCGACCAGAGTTAAACCGCCAGTTCACCTTAGAGGTGGATGCTTCCTCCTCAGGAGCCGGAGCAGTGCTCATGCAAAAATCCTCCTCCGGGAAGATGGTGACTTGCGGTTTCTTCTCTAAAAGCTTCTCAGCACCTGAACGTAATTACACCATCGGTGACCGAGAGCTATTAGCGGTCAAACTGGCTCTGGAGGAGTGGCGCTACCTCCTGGAAGGAGCAGTGTACCCCGTGATTATCTACACGGACCACAAGAACCTGGAATACCTGCGGTCCGCTCAGCGACTGAACCCACGGCAAGCCAGGTGGTCCTTATTCTTTGCCAGGTTTGACTTCCAGCTTCATTTCCGACCCGCGGACAAGAATATACGCGCTGATGCCTTGTCTAGGTCTCTCATGCCCCTGGAGCAGGAGGAAGAGACTATCCAACCTATCATCTCTCCTAACAAGATTGTTCCGGTGGCTCCTGTCACTCTGGCCCAGATACCACCCGGGAAGACCTATGTCGCTGAGACCGACAGGGAAAAAGTGTTACACTGGGGTCATGCCTCGAAAACAGCCGGCCATGCAGGCCAGAAGAGAACATGGGGTGCGATTGTACGCCATTACTGGTGGCCATCCCTTCGCACGGACATTGCCGCCTTTGTCTCTGCCTGCCCCTCTTGTGCCAGGAACAAGACGCCCAAACACCTGCCCTATGGCCGTCTTCTGCCTCTGCCGATACCCTCAGTTCCATGGCAACACATAGCGATGGACTTTATTACGGACTTGCCAGTATCCTCCGGACACACAGTCATATGGGTCGTGGTGGATCGGTTCTCCAAAATGGCTCACTTCGTCCCTATGCCCGGACTGCCCTCTGCTCAGGAACTCGCGGAAGCCTATATACAACACATCTTTCGCTTACATGGCTTTCCTTCCCACATCGTGTCCGACAGAGGAACTCAGTTCACCTCCCGCTTCTGGAGGGCTCTCTGCAAACATCTGGGAGTGACTCTGGACTTTTCTTCCGCTTACCATCCTCAGTCTAATGGCCAAGTGGAGAGGGTCAATCAAATCTTGACATCCTTCTTACGTCACTATGTCAACGCCCATCACGACGACTGGTCCACGCTTCTGCCTTGGGCTGAGTTCTCCCATAACCACCACGTCAGTGAGTCGTCCTCCAAATCTCCCTTCCATGTCGTTTACGGACTACAGCCTTCCGTCCCGTTGCCTATATCCCCTTCTTCGGATGTCCCTGCTGCTGACACTGTAGCCCGTGACTTCGCTACCATTTGGGACTCTGTCAAGGCGTCCCTTGGGCGCGCTTCCCAGCGGATGAAGAAACACGCTGACAAGAGGCGTCTAGACCCTCCGTGTTTCTCTCCTGGTGACCTGGTCTGGCTTGCTTCCCAGTACATCCGACTGAAGATTCCTTCCTACAAGCTGGGTCCTTGCTACATCGGGCCGTTTAAGGTCCTCAGCAAGATCAATGAGGTCTCCTACAAACTGAAGCTTCCGGCCACGATGAGAATACCCAACTCCTTCCACGTCTCTCTCCTCAAGCCGGTGTTCCTTGGTCCCTTCTCCGCTGCTGCCAGCCCGGCTCCTCCTCCTATTGCTGAGGACGACATCTACGCGGTAAGAGATATCGTGGCCATGAAGACTGTTCGTGGCCGGCAGTTCTTCCTGGTGGACTGGGAGGGGTATGGTCCTGAGGATAGATCCTGGGAACCCAGGGAGAATGTGGGCACTCCTCTGATCCGTGCCTTCATGTCTCGGTTGCGGGGAGGGGGGCGTGGGGGGGGGGGTACTGTCACGCTCCCCGGGTCCTCGGCTCCCCTTCCCGGGTCCCCTGCCCCGCTCCCCGGCTCACCTGCCACGCTCCCCGCGTCCCAGTCCCTTGTGCCCGTCCTTCCTGGGCTTCCTGGCCGCCGATCCCGGCGCCCGACGGCCTCCCAGGCCCTGCTCGGCTCCCCTGTGTCCTCCTCTCAGCCTCCTTCCCTGGCTTCTGGCACCCGGGCCGCGCGCACGCGCATTAGGGCGCGCGCGCGGTCACTGACCCTTTCTTAAAGGGCCAGCGCCCATTAACAGGAAATGAGGTTAGACAGGTACGGGGTATAAAGGGGGTTCTTGTCCAAGGGGGCGGGGCCTGATCTTCGTGTTTTCTGAGCTAGGAGTCAGGTCTCCTTGTGTTTTCCTGCCATACTTACGTATCTCTCTTCTAGAGCTGATCCCGCCTCGCCATCCAGTCCTGCTGAATCCCGAGCCCCGCACGCTGTCCGTCTGCCATCTGACAGTCCGTACCATCTCGGATCCCTGCGGTGACCTGTCATCTCGCTCCCAAGGTTCCGGACCCCGCCTGACATCATCTCGGCCTCCGAACCTGAGCTACGTCACCCGGACTACCATCTGTGACTCCGTGGTCCCAGGGACTCCTTCGCTACCTTCACTTGCACGGACTGTTCTGCTGCCCATCAGTGCTTCAGCTACCGGACTCCCTACCACCATCTTTGAGTTCGGTCCAGTGGATCCACCTCCTGGGTCTGCCCGACCGCCCGGCCCTGACAAATGGTTACCAGCTTTCACGGCCTCCGTCAAGATCCCAGCATCGCAAGGTTATGTCTGGCGCTGCTGGGATCCTGACGGAGCCGGTGTAGAAGCAAG
Organism: Anomaloglossus baeobatrachus; assembly: GCF_048569485.1. Taxonomy (NCBI): domain Eukaryota; kingdom Metazoa; phylum Chordata; class Amphibia; order Anura; family Aromobatidae; genus Anomaloglossus; species Anomaloglossus baeobatrachus. Next base: position 483,686,906 of record NC_134358.1, read on the forward strand.
CGATATCCCAGGATGTTGTGATGTGTGAGAGTGAGTGTGAGAGTGAGTGTGATCTGATGTGTGTGTGTGTGTACTCACCTGGGAATCGGAGCTCCGTGTCAGTTGGGCCAGAGCGAGCGTGCATTGCGTGAGGGGGGCGGGGCCTGCAGAGAGCCGGGGCGAGAGGCCAATCCGTGTGGGGGGGCGGGGCCATGGCGAGCCCAGCGGCCAATCAGCTTTGTGTCACCGTAAGGACACAATTTCGGAGCATGACAGACAGACAGACAGACAGATAGACAGACAGACAGACAGACAGACAGAATAAGGCAATTATATATATATAGATACATTTTATTTTATATGTTACATATTTAGGTTGTTGGCTTTTTTCATTTACCTGGAGTTATGCCTTATTTTAACCCTAAATGTAGGAAATGATGGTTGATGAGCGTCCACTGCAGATCCATCTTGTCTGTGTTTATGGTGCCATTTAGGTAATAGACTTTATTGGGCAGAGAGCATAATGACCATTCAGACTCCTTTGATCACTCTTGTTTACAGGGGCATCTGCATTTTCTCTTAAGGA